>NC_053434.1:69279421-69544211 GCF_007990345.1 Gossypium hirsutum | reverse complement strand
TGAAAACATGGTAGCGAATTCATCAATGGTAAACCGTCCAGAACCCTAACTCAAGGATCAACATTAACATATCTAAGTATTCAATACCCGCTCGGATTGACCATCTGCTAGAAAAGCGTGCAAAATGCAGCTGTACCCAAACTTGCAATCCAAATCGCGAGGTGACTCGATTCTATCAACAAAAGAAATCGTACCCGGAACCAACGAGAAAGTACAATTCAGCTAGTTATCCAATAAAAATCCGTACGCAGGGATAAGTGAGCCGACTTAGTCAGTCTATCAACAACAACCCAAATCGCATCCTTTTACTTGCTGACAATGGCAGTCCGGACACAAAGTCCATTGTGACTCGATCCCATTTCCACTCGGGTATCATGATCGGCTGAAGTAATCCTGAAGGCACTTGATTTCGTCACTTTGAATTAACATTCGAAACAAATGAGATTTCGTTCATAATCAAACGATAATGTATTTCGATCCTGAAACACGGACAATTCTTCAAATATGAAAATAATTTAAACACAAACATTCTGATCAAAACATCACATTTGACTCCGATCCTGGAACACACTCAGCCCGTTTTGCAACCAATTCATCATCGACTTTCTGAGCTTCACGAATTTGATGAATCAATAATGGTTTGGCTTTTAATTCAGCTACTAACACATTGTCGGGTAGAACTGACAAGTGTACATTCATCGCTCGCAAAGCAAACAGTGATTTCCGGCTTAAGGCGTCCGCAACCACATTAGCCTTTCCCGGGTGATAATTAATGACAAGCTCATAATCTTTCAACAACTCAAGCCAACGCCTTTGTCCAGATTCAAGTCTCGCTGGGTCATCAAATATTTGAGACTTTGTGATTCGAAAATACATGGCACTTCTCACCAAACAAATAATGTGCCATATTTTCAAAGCAAATACGATGGCGGCTAGTTCGAGATCATGGGTCGGATAATTTCTCTCATGTGGCTTCAATTGTCTCGACGCATAGGCCACAACTCGACCTTCTTGCATCAATACGCAACCCAACCCAAGTAGGGATGCGTCACTATAAATGACAAACTCTTTGCCTGATTTGGTTACACTAAAATTGGAGCTTCAGTCAAATAAGTTTTCAGTTGATCGAAACTTTTCTGACATTTCTCCGTCCATTCGAACTTAACATCCTTTTGAAGTAGCTTCGTCATTGGTGTGGCTATCATCGAGAAACCTTTTACAAATCGTCGGTAATAACCGGCGAGCCCTAGGAAGCTCGAAACTTCGGTAATATTTCTTGGAGGCTTCCAGTTAAGTATGGTTGAAATTTTGCTCGGATCAACTCGAATGCCCGATACAGATACTACATGACCCAAAAAGCTAACTTCTCGTAACCAAAACTCACATTACTGAACTTGGCATATAACTGCTTATCCCGTAAAATTTGTAACACTAATCTCAGGTGCTCAGCATGTTCGGTCTCATCTCTTGAATAGACCAAGATGTCATCAATGAACACAACTACGAACCGATCCAAATATGGTCTGAAGATCTGATTCATCAAATCCATAAATACCGCAGGGGCATTAGTGAGCCCAAACGGCATCACTAAGAACTCGTAGTGACCATATCTCGTTCTGAAGGCAGTTTTGGGTATGTCCGAATCTCGAATTCGCAACTGATAATAGCCCGATCTCAATCTATTTTTGATAACACTGAGGCTCCCTTCAGTTGATCGAACAAATCATCGATACGCGGTAACGGATATTTGTTCTTTATTGTCACTTTATTAAGCTGACGATAGTCGATGCACAACCTCATGGTTCCGTCCTTCTTTTTCACAACAACACTGGTGCACCCCAAGGTGAAAAACTCGGGCGAGTGAAACCTCTATCCACCAACTCTTGCAACTGAGCTTTCAACTCCTTTAATTCCGTTGGTGCCATACGATACGGAGCTATCGAAATCGGTGTGGTCCCAGGTACCAATTCGATGCCAAACTCTATTTCCCGAACAGGTGGTAAACCCGGTAATTTTTCGAGAAAAACATCCGGGTATTCACAAATTACTGGTACCGACTCAAGTTTCTTTCTAATTCCTTGTTATCAAGTACATACGCAAGGTATGCTTCATACCCCTTTCTTACATATTTTTGAGCCAACATTGAGGATATTACAGCTGGCAACCCATCCAAGTCCGTAGACTCAACTCGGATTACTTCGTTATTTGCGCACCTCAAATCAATAATCTTGCTTTTGCAATTCACAACCGCATCATGCACGGTCAACCAATCCAAACCGAGAATAACATCAAATTCATCAAACGGCAGAAGCATCAAGTCCGCCGGAAAACAGGAACCTCGAATTACTAGGGGACATTTCTTACACACTTTGTCGACAAGCACGTAACGACCCAAGGGATTTGACACCCGAATTACGAACTCAGTAGACTCAATAGGTAAAGTCTTACTGGATGCTCAGGTTTCACATATATAAGAATGAGTAGAACCGGGGTCAATCAAAGAAATTACATTAGTATCAAAGAGAGTAAAAGTACCGGTAATAACATCAGGCGAAGAAGCATCCTCGCGGGCACGTATAGCATAAGCTCTAGCAAGCGCACGAGCCTCAGATCTGGTTGTAGCATCTCCAGATCCTCTCTGACCGCCACTAGCATTGCCCGTGTTTCTAGACGGTCTACCCCGAGCAGTAGTAGCACCTGGTTTCCCACTCCGACTTACATTTTGTTCAGGCAACCTCGGACAATCCTTGATAAAGTGGTCAGCTGATCTACACTTTTAGCAGGAGCGGTCATGGAACCTATAGCTCCCGAATGCCATTTACCACAATGCTGACACTCCGTTCTGTCTCGACGTTCATTCCCAACACTGGCGACCGAAGTGCCTCGTGTACCCATAGGGGGTCGATCACGATATCGTCTAAAAAGGCCCGAAGTGCCTCTAGACCGGCCCACATCATCTCGAAATTTCTTCGATGACTGTTGAAGAGACTTTCCCGAGGATCTTTTACGAAACTCTCCAGTTCCGACATCAACTTTTTGTTTTTCTTTTCTAAGCTCTTCGGCTTTACAAGCTCGCTCGACAAGTACTACGAACTCTCGTATTTCAAGAATGCCAACGAACATTTTTATATCTTCATTCAGCCCATCCTCGAAGCGTTTACACATGATAGCCTCGGACGAAACACATTCCCGAGCGTATCTACTAAGTCTAACAAATTTTTGCTCGTAATCAGTAATTAACATAGAACCTTGCTTAAGCTCAAGAAATTCCTTCCATTTTTGATCAACAAATCTCTGACTGATATACTTTTTCCGAAACTCAGTTTGGAAAAACTCCCAAGTTACTTGCTCTCGGGGCACAACAGAAGTCAGAGTACTCCACCAATAGTAGGCAGAATCGCGTAGCAAGGAGATAGTACACTTTAGGCATTCATCGGGTGTACAAGATAGCTCATCGAGTACCCGGATAGTGTTGTCCAACCAAAATTCAGCTTGCTCGGCATCGTCGCTATCCGTAGCTTTAAATTCAGTAGCCCCATGTTTTCGGATTCTGTCAACTGGGGGCTTATTTGACCTTATTTGGCCAGTTACCGGAGGTATTGTAGGTGCGGGGGCTGTATTAGTCGGGAATGGAGGTTGTGGAACAGCCGTATTAGTTCGATTGTATTGGTTGAACCAATCATTCATCACGTTATAAAAAGCTTGCCTAGCCTCATCATTCGGATTGCTAGCAATAGGTTGAGAGTCCACCGGATCTGTCCCTTGTGCGGGAGCAGGCGCCACACTCTCCACATCATCAGCTATCGCTCGGTTGGGATCGGGATCCATTACTATAAATAAACACAAATTCAAATGTCAGAAATCACCACACTATCAATTAATCACATAATGGCATGTATAGCTAGACCCAAACGTATTACGGTAGTCCTAGAATCGACTAAACCGTAGCTCTGATACCAATAAAATTGTAACACCCCGTACCCGAGAGGTTGCCGGAGTCAAACGCGAGGTGCTAACAGACTTAATTACTTTGTTTTCACAGTCCATTTAAAAAATTCCAGACAGGCTGGCTAACCGCGTCACTGTCGCCTTAAAAATCATATCCCGAGTTCCAAAACTCAAAAACTGATTCCGTAAATTTTACCTAAAATTAGACTCATATATCCATCTGTGGATTTATTTCTAGAATTTTTGGTCGGGCCAATTGGTACAGTTTATTAGTTAAAGTCTCTCCTGATTCTGGGTTCGACTACTCTGACCTTCACGTATTACGACTTGGATATCTCCCTGTACAGAGCTTCAATACTCATTCTGTTTATTTCTAATGAAACTAGACTCAAAGGGGAATATATAAATATAAGGCATGACTTCTAATTGTCTCCGGATAATTTATGGTAAATTTTCAAAGTCGAAACAGGGGATCCAGAAACCGTTCTGGCCCTGTTTCACGAGAAATTTAATATCTCTTAATATACTATTCATATGATCGTTTTGTTACTTTCATATGAAAATAGATTCATCAAGGATCGATTACATAATTTATTCACTATTTAATTCTATTCCTACAAATTTTAGTGATTTTTCAAATTCACACCACTGCTGCTGTCAGCATCTGTTTTCAAGGTAAACTTTACCTATTTCGTGGTTACCATGGACCAACTAGAGTTTTGTCAGACATAGGTCCACATATGATCATATTTAGCCATTCCAATGGCTGATCATTTGCCCAACACTTCCATTCCAGTCCATACTCACATCATGAAACCATATATATATGCATAAACACAAATGGTCTAATGCCATACTCCACTTCTACGAGCCATTTTCGCATGGCTGTACACACATACATCACAAAAAGTACTTGAAAAACAACAAAGGGTAGTCCTATACATGCCATATCCAAAGTTCAACTAAAAGAGTACCAAAAGGGCTTTGATAGTGTGGATGACTTCGACTTCGATGATCCCAAATCCGATAGCTAACGAACAAAATCTATAAAACAGAGAGCCAAAGCAACGGGGTAAGCATTTTAAAGCTTAGTAAGTTTCAAGTAATGAAATCGGCTTTGACTAAAGTATTACATTCACATAGCTAAATGAATCACTTTATTAATACACATTCTCATAATCATACTTACTTCACACTTCATCAACATATACACACACAAGGTATCAACCTATCTAAAAGCCGAAAGTTCGTTAGTCGATTGAATGAATACTATTTAAAACGAATCGACTTTTCCGATGCACATGCAGACATACCTTATCGTTTGGGTTTTTCGAGCGTATTAATTGAATTTATTACAACACAAAACGCTCACCTTCAACCCAAGTTTCTTCGGAATTTAGCCGGATATAACCACAAGCACAATTACCTTCGGGTCTTAACCCGGGTATAGCAACTCGCACAAATGCCTTCGGGTCTTAGCCCGGATATATCAACTCGCACAAATGCCTTCGGGTCTTAGCCCGGATATCATTCAAATGCTCATGCACACATATATCAATAATCATGACACATCCATATTTCATTTTCGTTACTAAGGCTCAAACACAAAACATTTATTAAACCTTTCCAATTTCGGCTCAATAGCCACACACAAAGATCATGATTTCAATTGGCTTTATAACATAGTCTCTATGCACATTCGGCTATCCGTCATAGTATGACTAATCATTTCAATATAATTCAAGTAGGGTCATTACTCGAAGACTTACCTCGGTTTGTCGAACGGTTTCGACGGCTATTCGATCACTTTTTCCTTCCCCTTATCCAACTTTGGTCCTCTAAGCTCTTGAGCTTAATTCAAACAGATAGAGCTTATTTAATAATTTATCAATTTAACTATTCGATTAAATACATTTATATCATACAATTAGGTGCGAATAATTTTATTGACTAGTTATTCAAGCATTATACATGTGCTCTACTCATGCACCACCGAATAATAGGACTAGCTTAATACCTAGCATTTTCGAATTCATATACATCATTTAGTTCCTCATAACATACATTTTGTCCCTAACCAACACAAGAGCCCAAAGCATCACTTACAATGCCGAATTCCAATTAAGTCTACCATCATAGCATTATCATATTTATGCACTTGGTAAGTTGCGTTTGAACACATTCGGCACTAGGTGTCCAAACCAATGTTCCTCGAACGCTAAACCCAATTTATAACCAACTCAAAACTCCTTAACAACAACCATTTAATAACAATGTACTTAACCAATTCCTTAAACATGTATTCGGCAATTACACCAAGACCATCTTAACTCGTTTCTCATCTTGCTAACAAAAACATAGTAAAGAAAATCTTCATACACAATGGTTATCAAATCATCCATTCACTAGGGACATGACCTAATGTTCAATAACAACCCCTCCTTTACAAAGTACACATTCGCCCTTGGTACATAATAAGGTAGCCGATTTCTTTCCCTTTAGCACCCATTGCTCACATATGATTATTTGTATAGTTCAAACACTCATCTATCTTTGCTCATCAAAATTTAACATGGAACAACAAAATTCACCATTGTCAAATACCATAGCCGAAAGCCCTAGTCCATAACACAAATCAAAATTTCTACATGGGTTACAAAAGTAGTTTGATATCTTACTCAAGATTAACCAAAATTTCATGAACTAATATAAACTTCTTACCTTGCTATTAGCCTAGGATGACCGAATGCCTCCCTCCCTACTTCCTCTTCACAATCGGCCAAGAAGAACAAAATGAGAAAGACTTTTTGTTCTCTTTTTTTTTCCCTTTTCCCCCTTCTACACGGCTAAGAAGAACTAAAGTATGAATCCTTTCCCTTCTTTTTTTTGGTCATGCATGAGAATGATGAACACATTTTTTTTCTTTGTTTTCTTCCTTCAATTTGTTATTAGTTTATTGCCCATGCTTCTTATTTTATTTTTCCATTAACACAACATGTTTCATGACATGTTTTGCCCATCATCCCTTGTCATGGCCGGCCACTAGTACTTAAATGGGGGAAATTGACATGCAAGTCCACCCCTTTGATTACATGCACTATTAGGCCACTTGCATTTGCCTAGCACATTTCTAAATTTTCTCGCATAAGTCCTATCAACTAAATTCACATGCAATTAACTAAATCGAAGCTTAAAACTTTCACACATTTATATTCACATATTTTAGGCAATAATTATCACATTCAAATAATTTGGTGACTCAGTCTAGCGGTCCCGAGACCGCTTTCCGACTAGGGTCACTTTAGGGCTGTCACAACTCTCCCGCACTTAAGAAATTTTCGTCCCCGAAAATCTTACCGGTAAATAGGTTTGGGTATCGTTCTTTCATCGAGCTCTCGGTTTCCCAAGTAGCTTCCTCGATCCCGTGTTTGAGCCATAACACCTTTACTAACGGAACCCTTTTGTTTCACAACTCTTTCACTTCACGAGCTTGGATACGCATCGATTCTTCTTCATGACTCATATCGGCTTGAATTTCAACCTCTGATGGGCTAATTATGTGCGATGGATCAGATCTATAGCATCGAAGCATCGAAACATGAAAGACGTCGTGAATCTTTTCAAGTTCAGGGGGCAAAATCAATCGATACGCAATTAGACCGACTCGTTCGGATATTTCGTATGGCCCGATGAACCTCGGACTCAATTTGCCCTTACGCCCAAATCTGAGTATCTTTTTCTAAGGTAAAACTTTAAGAAACACCTTATCTCCCACCTGATACTCAACGTCTTTTCGTTTCAGATCCGCGTACGACTTCTGGCAATCTGAGGCTATCTTTAGACTTTCACGGATTACTTTTACTTTCTGTTCAGCATCTTTAATCAAATCCACTCCGAAAATTTTACTTTCACCGAGCTCGGTCCAAAACAATGGTGTACGACATTTACGCCCGTACAAAGCCTCGTAAGGTGCCATCTTAATACTTGATTGAAAACTATTGTTGTAAGCGAATTCAATCAATGGTAAAAAACGTTCCCATGAACCACTAAAACTCAAGGATGCAACATCTCAACATATCCTCAAGTATCTGAATTACCCGCTCGGATTGACCATCGGTTTGTGGATGAAAAGTGGTGCTAAAATGCAGCTTGGTACCCAAAGCTTCTTGCAATTTCTTCGAAAATCGCGAGGTGAATCTCGGATCTCTATCCGACACAACAGAAATCAGTACCCCATGTAATCTCACAATCTGAGAAACGTACAATTCAGCTAGTTTATCCAATGAAAAATCCGTACGCACGGGGATAAAGTGAGCCGACTTAGTCAGTTTATCAACAACAACCCAAATCGCATCCTTCTTACTTGCTGACAATGGCAGTCCGGACACAAAGTCCATTGTGACTCGATCCCATTTCCACTCGGGTATCATGATCGGCTGAAGTAATCCTGAAGGCACTTGATGTTCCGCTTTCACTTGTTGACATATTAAACATCTCGAAACAAAGTCGGAGATGTCTCGTTTCATACCATGCCACCAAAACCGACGTTTCAAATCGTTGTACATTTTCGTACTCCCCGGGTGAATTGACATTCGGCTACAATGGGCTTCGTTCAGAATCATCGAAATGAGTTCCGAATTCCTTGGAACACACAAACGAGTTCTAAACCTCAAACAATCATCATCATCAATTTGAAACTCCGATTCCTTGTTCGGAACACACTCAGCCCGTTTTGCAACCAATTCATCATCGACTTTCTGAGCTTCACGAATTTGATGAATCAATAATGGTTTGGCTTTTAATTCAGCTACTAACACATTGTCGGGTAGAACTGACAAGTGTACATTCATCGCTCGCAAAGCAAACAGTGATTTTCGGCTTAAGGCGTCCGCAACCACATTAGCCTTTCCCGGGTGATAATTAATGACAAGCTCATAATCTTTCAACAACTCAAGCCAACGCCTTTGTCGCAGATTCAAGTCTCACTGGGTCATCAAATATTTGAGACTTTTGTGATCCGAAAATACATGGCACTTCTCACCAAACAAATAATGTCGCCATATTTTCAAAGCAAATACGATGGCGGCTAGTTCGAGATCATGGGTCAGATAATTTCTCTCGTGTGGCTTCAATTTCCTCGACGCATAGGCCACAACTCGACCTTCTTGCATCAATACGCAACCCAACCCAAGTAGGGATGCGTCACTATAAATGACAAACTCTTTGCCTGATTCGGGTTGCACTAAAATTGGAGCTTCAGTCAAATAAGTTTTCAGTTGATCGAAACTTTTCTGACATTTCTCTGTCCATTCGAACTTAACATCCTTTTGAAGTAGCTTCGTCATTGGTGTGGCTATCATCGAGAAGCCTTTTACAAATCGTCGGTAATAACCGGCGAGCCCCAGGAAGCTCCGAACTTTGGTAATATTTCTTGGAGGCTTCCAGTTAAGTATGACTGAAATTTTGCTCGGATCAACTCGAATGCCGATACAGATACTACATGACCCAAAAAGCTAACTTCTCGTAACCAAAACTCACATTTACTGAACTTGGCATATAACTGCTTATCCCGTAAAATTTGTAACACTAATCTTAGGTGCTCAGCATGTTCGGTCTCATCTCTTGAATAGACCAAGATGTCATCAATGAACACAACTACGAACCGATCCAAATATGGTCTGAAGATCTGATTCATCAAGTCCCTAAATACCGCAGGGGCATTAGTAAGCCCAAACGGCATCACTAAGAACTCGTAGTGACCATATCTCGTTCTGAAGGCAGTTTTGGGTATGTCCGAATCTCGAATTCGCAACTGATAATAGCCCGATCTCAAATCTATTTTTGAGAACACTGAGGCTCCCTTCAGTTGATCGAACAAATCATTGATACGTGGTAACGGATATTTGTTCTTTATTGTCACTTTATTAAGCTGACGATAGTCGATGCACAACCTCATGGTTCCGTCCTTCTTTTTCACAAACAACACTGGTGCACCCCAAGGTGAAAAACTCGGGCGAGCGAAACCTCTATCCACCAACTCTTGCAACTGAGCTTTCAACTCCTTTAATTCCGTTGGTGCCATACGATACGGAGCTATCGAAATCGGTGTGGTCCCAGGTACCAATTCGATGCCAAACTCTATTTCCCGAACAGGTGGTAAACCCGGTAATTCTTTGAGAAAAACATCCGGGTATTCACAAATTACTCGTACCGACTCAAGTTTCTTTTCTAATTCCTTGTTATCAAGTACATACGCAAGGTATGCTTCATACCCCTTTCTTACATATTTTTGAGCCAACATTGAGGATATTACAGCTGCCAACCCATCCAAGTCCGTAGACTCAACTCGGATTACTTCGTTATTTGCGCACCTCAAATCAATAATCTTGCTTTTGCAATTCACAACCGCATCATGCACGGTCAACCAATCCAAACCGAGGATAACAAAAAATTCATCAAACGGCAGAAGCATCGAGTCCGCCGAAAAATAGGAACCTCGAATTACTAGGGGACATTTCTTACACACTTTGTCGACAAGCACGTAACGACCCAAGGGATTTGACACCCGAATTACGAACTCAGTAGACTCAATAGGTAAAGTCTTACTGGATGCTAAGGTTTCACATATATAAGAATGAGTAGAACCGGGGTCAATCAAAGAAATTACATTAGTATCAAAGAGAGTAAAAGTACCGGTAATAACATCAGGCGAAGAAGCATCCTCGCGGGCACGTATAGCATAAGCTCTAGCAAGCGCACGAGCCTCAGATCTGGTTGTAGCATCTCTAGAACCTCTCTGACCGCCACTAGCATTGCCCGTGTTTCTAGACGGTCTACCCCGAGCAGTAGTAGCACCTGGTTTCCCACTCCGACTTACATTTTGTTCAGGCAACCTCGGGCAATCCTTGATAAAGTGGTCAGCTGATCTACACTTTTATCAGGAGCGGTCATGGAACCTACAGCTCCCCGAATGCCATTTACCACAATGCTGACACTCCGTTCTGTCTCGACGTTCATTCCCAACACTGGCGACCGAAGTGCCTCGTGTACCCATAGGGGGTCGATCACGATCTCGTCTAAAAAGGCCCGAAGTGCCTCTAGACCGGCCCACATCATCTCGAAATTTCTTCGATGCCTGTTGAAGAGACTTTCCCGAGGATCTTTTACGAAACTCTCCAGTTCCCACATCAACTTTTTGTTTTTCTTTTCTAAGCTCTTCGGCTTTACAAGCTCGCTCGACAAGTACTACGAACTCTCGTATTTCAAGAATGCCAACGAACATTTTTATATCTTCATTCAGCCCATCCTCGAAGCGTTTACACATGATAGCCTTGGACGAAACACATTCCTGAGCGTATCTACTAAGTCTAACAAATTTTCGCTCGTAATCAGTAACTGACATAGAACCTTGCTTAAGCTCAAGAAATTCCTTCCATTTTTGATCAACAAATCTCTGACTGATATACTTTTTCCGAAACTCAGTTTGGAAAAACTCCCAAGTTACTTGCTCTCGGGGCACAACAGAAGTCAGAGTACTCCACCAATAGTAGGCAGAATCGCGTAGCAAGGAGATAGTACACTTTAGGCATTCATCGGGTGTACAAGATAGCTCATCGAGTACCCGGATAGTGTTGTCCAACCAAAATTCAGCTTGCCCGGCATCGTCGCTATCCGTAGCTTTAAATTCAGTAGCCCCATGTTTTCAGATTCTGTCAACTGGGGGCTTATTTGACCTTATTTGGTCAGTTACCGGAGGTATTGTAGGTACGGGGGTTGTATTAGTCTGGAATGGAGGTTGTGGAACAGCCGTATTAGTTCGAATGTATTGGTTGAACCAATCATTCATCACGCTATAAAAAGCTTGCCTAGCCTCATCATTCGGATTGCTAGCAATAGGTTGAGAGTCCACCGGTGCTGTCCCTTGTGTGGGAGCAGGCGCCACACTCTCCACATCATCAGCTATCGCTCGGTTGGGATCGGGATCCATTACTATAAATAAACACAAATTCAAATGTCAGAAATCACCACACTATCAATTAATCACATAATGGCATGTATAGCTAGACTCGAACGTATTACGGTAGTCCTGGAATCGACTAAACCGTAGCTCTGATACCAATAAAATTGTAACACCCCGTACCCGAGACCGTTGCCGGAGTCGAACGCGTGGTGCTAACAGACTTAATTACTTTGTTTTCACAGTCCATTGAAAAAAAAATTCCAGACAGGCTGGCTAACCGCATCACTGTCGCCTTAAAAATCATATCCGAGTTCCAAAACTCGAAAACTGATTCCGTAAATTTTACCTGAAATTAGACTCATATATCCATCTGTGGATTTATTTCTAGAATTTTTGGTCAGGCCAATTGGTACAGTTTATTAGTTAAAGTCTCCCCTGATTCTGGGTTTGACTACTCTGACCTTCACGTATTACGGCTTGGATAGCTCCCTGTACAGAGCTTCAATACTCATTCCGTTTCTTTCTAATGAAACTAGACTCAAAGGGGAATCTATAAATATAAGGCATGACTTCTAATTGTCTCTGGATAATTTATGGTAAATTTTCAAAGTCGAAATAGGGGATCCAGAAACCGTTCTGGGCCTGTTTCACGAGAACTTTAATATCTCTTAATATACTGTTCATATGATCGTTTCGTTACTTTCATATGAAAATAGATTCATCAAGGTTCGATTACATAATTTATTCACTATTTAATTCCATTCCTACAAATTTTAGTGATTTTTCAAATCCACACCACTGCTGCTGTCAGCATCTGTTTTCAAGGTAAACTTTACCTATTTCGTGGTTACCATGGACCAACTAGAGTTTTGTCATACATAGGTCCACATATGATCATATTTAGCCATTCCAATGGCTGATCATTTGCCCAACACTTCCATTCCAGTCCATAGTCACATCATGAAACCATATATATATGCATAAACACAAATGGTCTAATGCCATACTCCACTTCTACGAGCCATTTTCGCATGGCTGTACACACATACATCACAAAAAGTACTTGAAAAACAACAAAGGGTAGTCCTATACATGCCATATCCAGAGTTCAACTAAAAGAGTACCAAAAGGGCTTTGATAGTGTGGATGACTTCGACTTCGATGATCCCGAATCCGATAGCTAACGAACAAAATCTATAAAACAGAGAGCCAAAGCAACGGGGTAAGCATTTTAAAGCTTAGTAAGTTTCAAGTAATGAAATCGGCTTTGACTAAAGTATTACATTCACATAGCTAAATGAATCACTTTATTAATACACATTCTCATAATCATACTTACTTCACACTTCATCAACATATACACACACAAGGTATCAACCTATCTAAAAGCCGAAAGTTCGTTAGTCGATTGAACGAATACTATTTAAAATGAATCGACTTTTCCGATGCACATGCAAACATACCTTATCGTTTGGGTTTTTCGAGCGTATTAATTGAATTTATTACGGCACAAAACGCTCACCTTCAAACCCAAGTTTCTTCGGAATTTAGCCGGATATAACCACAAGCACAATTGCCTTCGGATCTTAACCCGGGTATAGCAACTCGCACAAATGCCTTCGGGTCTTAGCCCGGATATATCAACTCGCACAAATGCCTTCGGGTCTTAGCCCGGATATCATTCAAATGCTCATGCACACATATATCAATAATCATGACACATCCATATTTCATTTTCGTTACTAAGGCTCAAACACAAAACATTTATTAAACCTTTCCAATTTCGGCTCAATAGCCACACACAAAGAGCATGATTTCAATTGGCTTTATAACATAGTCTCTATGCACATTCGGCTATCCATCATAGTATGACTAATCATTTCAATATAATTCAAGTAGGGTCATTACCCGAAGACTTACCTCGGTTTTTCGAACGGTTTCGACGGTTATTCGATCACTTTTTCCTTCCCCTTATCCAACTTTGGTCCTCTAAGCTCTTGAACTTAATTCAAACAGATAGAGCTTATTTAATAATTTATCAATTTAACTATTCGATTAAATACATTCATATTATACAATTAGGTGCGAATAATTTTATTGACTAGTTATTCAAGCATTATACATGTGCTCTACTCATGCACCACCGAATAATAGGACTAGCTTAATACCTTGCATTTTCGAATTCATATACATCATTTAGTTCCTCATAACATACATTTTGTCCCTAACCAACACAAGAGCCCAAAGCATCACTTATAATGCCGAATTCCAATTAAGTCTACCATCATAGCATTATCATATTTATGCACTTGGTAAGTTGCGTTTGAACACATTCGGCACTAGGTGTCCAAACCAATGTTCCTCGAACACTAAACCCAATTTATAACCAACTCAAAACTCCTCAACAATAAGCATTTAATAACAATGTACTTAACCAATTCCTTAAACATGCATTTGGTAATTACACCAAGACCATCTTAACTCGTTTCTCATCTTGCTAACAAAAACATAGTAAAGCAAATCTTCATACACAATGATTATCAATTCATCCATTCACTAGGGACATGACCTAATGTTCAATAACAACCCCTCCTTTACCAAGTACACATTCGGCCTTGGTACATAATAAGGTAGCCAATTTCTTTCCCTTTAGCACCCATTGCTCACATATGATTATTTGTATAGTTTAAACACTCATCTATCTTTTCTCATCTAAATTTAACATGGAACAACAAAATTCACCATTGTCAAATACCATAGCCGAAAGCCCTAGTCCATAACACAAATCAAAATTTCTACATGGGTTACAAAAGTAGTTTGATATCTTACTCAAGATTAACCAAAACTTCATGAACTAATATAAAATTCTTACCTTGCTATTAGCCTAGGATGACCGAATGCCTCCCTCCCTACTTCCTCTTCACAATCAGCCAAGAAGAACAAAATGAGAAAGACTTTTTGTTCTCTTTTTTTTCCCCTTTTCCCCCTTCTACACGGCTAAGAAGAACTAAAGTATGAAGCCTTTCCCTTTTTTTTTTTTCGGTCATGCATGAGAATGATGAACACATTTTTTTCTTTGTTTTCTTCCTTCAATTTCTTATTAGTTTATTGCCTATGCTTCTTATTTTATTTTTCCATTAACACAACATGTTTCATGACATGTTTTGCCCATCATCCCTTGTCATGGCCGGCCACTAGTACTTAAATGGGGGGAAATTGACATGCAAGTCCACCCCTTTGATTACATGCACTATTAGGCCACTTGCATTTGCCTAGCACATTTCTAAATTTTCTCACATAAGTCCTATCAACTAAATTCACATGCAATTAACTAAATCGAAGCTTAAAACTTTCACACATTTATATTCACATATTTTAGGCAATAATTATCACATTCAAATAATTTGGTGACTCGGTCTAGCGGTCCCGAGACCGCTTTCTGACTAGGGTCACTTTAGGGCTGTCACAAGGGACGTGTTAGGTTTGAAATAGTTTAATCACACAAATCTGAAAACTATGCAGATAATAGAGCCTGGTTAGGGTTGTTATGTAACTTACTATTTAATCTGGTTAGGATCTAAATTGAGTATGCACATTTCAATTATGTTTCCATTAGTCATCGTCTGGTTAGGATTGCTCAGCTAATTCAGGTGCATTTCAATCACGTAGGAACAAAATATAGACTTGATTTTAATTGAAAACATGATCGATTGAGGCACAAATATTATAAGCATGAACCAAACAATTATTATTTAATCAAAGTAATCATCCTAACTTAAATAAAATTAAGCTATCATTGTTGTAAACAATAACAGTAATCACATAGCAAACATTCTTGAATTAAGTTAAAAAAAAAAGAAAGATTAAACCCAAATCAAAATGGCTGTCACTCAAGA
Source organism: Gossypium hirsutum (assembly GCF_007990345.1). Lineage (NCBI taxonomy): Eukaryota > Viridiplantae > Streptophyta > Magnoliopsida > Malvales > Malvaceae > Gossypium > Gossypium hirsutum. Next base: position 69,528,407 of record NC_053434.1, on the reverse strand, counting down.
CTCTGACTGACGAAGCCTCCTTCATTCCTTCACTTTGCTTCTTTGCTTATGGCTCTCCGAGGTGGCCAAACAAGGGCTCTTTAAGAGGATAATTTGCTAAAATCCTTATGCAAAGATGATGATAGACGTGAAGGGGAAAGAAAACTAAGAGAGTTGAGAGAGGAGAGAATGATGAATGAGTGAGGGATTAATGAGGGATAAGGGATAAGTGAGAAATGGGGTCTTATTTATAGGTGAGGCAAGGGAGCTAGTTTGGTAAAAATAGGAGTGTCCAACATTTGAAACTTTATCCAAGAGTGGTCAGCCCTGATTTGTGGAAGTGTGGCTGATTTTTTCTTGATTTAAGTGCCACAACATCATTAGGATTAGGATTCGGTCAATTGCAAATCTTTGGGTAAATCTATGATTTCTTTAACTCTTCAAGGACCTTGTGTAATTAAACCAAAATTTGATTTATGAACATCCACATGCAACCAAATTTTGGGTTGACTTGGTCCTCCATTTGGATGGTGTAACAGCCCGATTTAGGGCCCGGTCGGAACAGTGGTCTCGGGACCACAAATTCGAAGTTGAGAAAAATTATTTTATTAATATTATGAGGTTATAGTATGATTATATTAGAACATAAAAATTTGGTGAGTCAATTTTAATGTTTCTGAGGCCGATTGCGAAAAAGGATTAAATCGCATAAAGTGAAAAAGTCTTAAATTGATAGCTAAGAGTGGAAAATTTCCATGTATCTTAAATTGGGGGTTTTTAAAGTGAAATTGGGCCATTAATTAAGTGATGGCCGGCCATGGTAGATGGAAATGTTGAAAAGTCAACATTAGGTGAAATTGATGACATAAGGTGTAATATAATAATACCTAAGCCTAACTATCATTTTTTTTCTTTCATTCTCTCTTCATTCCACCGATTTTTCAACCATTGTTAAAGGTTTTGAGCTTCAAAAATTTGAGCAACTTTTTCCTCTCACAAGTAAGTGATTTTTAATGAGTTTTCTTAAAGATTTTTACATTTTTGAAACCCTTAAAGCATGAGCTTTCAAATGAGGGGTCTATTTTGCAAAATGGTTAAGAGTTTAGGGTTTTTCCATGAATAGATTTGTAGTTTTTTCTGAGTTTTTATGGAAGAATATGAGTCCTAGTTGTGTGATAAACAACTTTTGTGAAAGGTGTTAGCATGAAAACACCTAAAGGGACTATTTTGCATAAGTTGCAAAATAGGTGATAAGTGTGGAAATTAGTAGAATTTTAGGGTTGCTATGAGAGTAAAAAGTGTTTGGATAGGCTTGAAATACGAAGAAATTTGATAAAAATTGATTTTCGAGTATAGGGGTAAAATGGTCATTTTGCTAAAGTCTAGGGGTAAAATGGTCATTTTACCAAAGATGTGAATTTATGATTGCCTAATGGTAATTAGTGACTGAATGAGTGCATTTTGTTATTATAGATCAAGATTTTCCAAAACCGAACCTAGATCGTGGAAAAGCCAAGCAATCCGATTAAATCGACTAGTCGAGTACATTTTCTAAACCGAGGTAAGTTGTATGTAAATAATACGATTACATTGTTAATGCATGTATTTTAAATGTGATTGATTTGACATAGCATGAATTGCTAGATCATGAAATGAGAATGCATATTAATGATTGAGATAGTAGAAATATCTAGTTGGAACCCCAGGAAACAAACCGAATATTCATGCCATAAAATTCAGATTACTTGTGTGCCAGTGTAAGACATGTCTGGGACATGGCATCGGCGTAGAGAATGAGCACTAGTGTAAGACATGTGTGGGACATGCATCGGCCTCGACGATGATAGCCAATGTAAGACGTGTCTGGGACACGCATCGGCTAAGAGTTGTGCTAGTGAAAGACATGTCTGGGACATGCATCAGTATGTATAGACGAGAGCTAGTATAAGACCATGTCTGGGACATGGCATCAGCCTCGATGATGATAGCCAATGTAAGACCATGTCCGGGACATGGCATCGGCAACATATCCCATGTTTAAGGCTTATAGAATATCCGGTAGTATTCCAAAAGGTTAAATTTTAAAGGTTAAGAAAGTGATTTAAGAAGGAAAGTACAATAACGTTGTGAGTGATACAGGTACTTATTTGGTAATCAATGAGTAATGAGCTCAAATTAGAAAATGTGACTTGAGTAGATGGTAATGATTAAGTTAAGTTTATACTTATCTTTGAGTTATGAGCAAGATGACTAATGGTGAAATTGTTGTTGTATATTTATTTATATGCAACTTACTAAGCTTTATGCTTACTCGCTTTCCTTTCCCTTTTCTTTCAATGCTGCTTATTTAGCTCAAGGATGTAACACCCCGAACCCGAGACCGTCGCCGGAGTCGAACCCGAGGTGTTAACAGACTTCAAACCACTTATTAAAATTTTTTCCAGACAAGCTGCCAATCTGCGTACTAGTCACTTTAAAAATCATATCTTGAGCTCTGGAACTCGAAATCCAGTTCCGTGAATTTTCCCTGAAACTAGACTCATATGCCCTTCTATGTATTTTTTTCTAGAATTTTTGGTCGGGCTAATTAGTACAGTTTATTAGTCAAAGTCTCCCATGTTACTGGGGTCGACTACACTGACCTTTGCGCATTACGACCTGAATATCTCCCTGTACAGAGCTTCAATACTGATGTCGTTTGTTTCTATAGAAACTAGACTCAGAGAGGAATCCATACATACAAGGCATGGCTTCAAATTATCTCTGGAAAATTTATGGTGAATTTTCAAAGTTGAAACAGGAGATCCAGAAACCGTTCTGGCCCTGTTTCAGGAGAACTTTAATATTTCTTAATATACTGTTCATATGATCGTGTTGTTACTTTCATATGAAAATAGATTCATCAAGGCTCGATTACATAATTTATTCACTATTTAATTCCATTCCTACAAATTTTTGTGATTTTTCAAATCCACACCACTGCTGCTGTCAGCATCTGTTTTCAAGGTAAACTTTACCTATTTCGTGGTTACCATGGACCAACTAGGGTTTTGTCATACATAGGTCCACATATGATCATATTTAGCCATTCCAATGGCTGATAATTTGCCCAACACTTCCATTCCAAACCATAGTCACCTCATGAAACCATATATACATACATAAACACAAATGGTCTAATGCCATACTCCACTTCTACAAGCCATTTTCGCATGGCTGTACACACATACATCACAAAAAGTGCTTAAAACAACAAGGGGTAGTCCTATACATGCCATATCCAGAGTTCAACTAAAAGAGTACCAAAAGAGCTTTGATAGTGTGGATGACTTCGACTTCGATGATCCCGAATCCGATAGCTAACGAACAAAATCTATAAAACAGAGAGCCAAAGCAACGGGGTAAGCATTTTAAAGCTTAGTAAGTTTCAAGCAATGAAATCGGCTTTGACTAAAGTATTACATTCACATAGCTAAATGAATCACTTTATTAATTCATATTCTCATAATCATACTTACTTCACACTTCATCAACATATACACACACAAGGTATCAACCTATCTAAAAGCCGAAAGTTCGTTAGTCGATTGAACGAATACTATTTAAAACGAATCGACTTCTTCGAAGCACATGCAAACATACCTTATCGTTTGGGTTTGTCGAGCGTATTAATTGAATTTATTACAGCACAAAACGCTCACATTCAAACCCAAGTTTCTTCGGAATTTAGCCGGATATAACCACAAGCTCAATTGCCTTCGGGTCTTAACCCGGGTATAGCAACTCGCACGAATGCCTTCGGGTCTTAGCCCGGATATATCAACTTGCACAATTGCCTTCGGGTCTTAGCCCGGATATATCAACTTGCACAATTGCCTTCGGGTCTTAGCCCGGATATATCAACTTGCACAAATGCCTTCAGGTTTTAGCCCGGATATATCAACTCGCACAAATGCCTTCGGGTTTTAGCCCGGATATATCAACTCGCACAAATGCCTTCGGGTTTTAGCCTGGATATATCAACTCGCACAAATGCCTTCGGGTTTTAGCCCGGATATATCAACTCGCACAAATGCCTTCGGGTCTTAGCCCGGATATATCAACTCGCACAAATGCCTTCGAGTCTTAGCCCGGATATATCAACTCGCACAAATGCCTTCGAGTCTTAGCCCGGATATATCAACTTGCACAAATGCCTTCGGGTTTTAGCCCGGATATATCAATTGCTCATGCACACATATATCAATAATCTTAACACATCCATATCTTATTTTCTTTACTAAGGCTCAAACACAAATCATTTATTAAACCTTTCAAATTTCGGCTCAATAGCCACACACAAAGAGCATGATTTCGATTGGCTTTATAACTTAATCTCTATGCACATTCGACTATCCGTCATAGTATGACTAATCATTTCAATATAATTCAAGTACGGTCATTACTCGAAGACTTACCTCGGATGTGGTCGAGCGAGTTCGACAGCTATTCGATCACTTTTTCCTTTCCCTTATCCAACTGTGGTCCTCTAAGCTCTTGAGCTAATTCAAACAAATTTAACTCATTAAAGTCTCATTTTGCTAGCTTATGGCCGAATATGACAAGGAGTTTGATGGGTCATATGGCCACCTTTTAGCTCAAATACACAATGGTCATACGCATTTTTAATCACATCAAATGATTCAACACAATTCACTCGAACATCAAAAGAGAACCTCAAGGTACTTAGTCCATATACACATTAGACATTAGAGTCACATATGTACGAAATCACGAATCGAATTCGACATATTAGCTAATTTTCCCTTTAGCCGAATCTTCTAAGTCAAGATAAAGCCATCAACATGCTTACCTTTGGCCGAACATACACATCAACTTAGGTGCTCATTTATGTGGCCGAACACACACATGTCTATGTTAAGGCCGATTGCGACACTCAATACATTCTACAAGTATGGACACTTGCATTGACTAAACACCATTTTATTATTTTTACTCCAAAGCCGAATGCCTCTCAAGCCCTAAGCTCATGATCCTTTCATCATTAAGCAAGTGTTATAACACAACTAACATCCATTTTCAATTTGAACACCAACATAAAAATATTAAACATGAAAATCCATAGCCGAAACCTATACATGACATTACTCATTCCACCCATCGAAACAATATTTGTTCAAGACATCAAGCATTTTTATTTGGGTATTACATATATGAGCATTTAGAATTTATATTTTTAGCAAGATCAATTTCTTTCCTCAACACATTCTTCATCAAAACTTAAAGGAAATAATCAAATTCCTTCTTTAATAGCCATAGCCGAATGCTCCATCCATCCATCAAAGTTAAAAATTTAGCATGGTCTAAGTAAGAACCATGATAATTAACCTAAAACAAGCTAAAATTTCACAACTTTAACACAATATACTAACCTTATTAAGCATTCAAATGGCCGAAAGTTCTTTGCCCCTATTCCTTCCTTCAATTCAGCCAAGAAGACAAGGATGAAGCCTTTTTTTTTTCATTTGCTTTCTTTTTATTCTTTTCTTTTTTCATTAAATCCCACAACCCAATATCAATTTCACAAATATATTGCCCATCATCAACCCACCTTGGCCGGCCACTATAAGGAAATTGGGCAATTTGACATGCAAGTCCACCTTTGTGTTGACATGCACTAATAAGCCCTTTAAAATTAGCCTATCATATTTCACCATGTCTCATGTTGATCCCTATTTAATAATTCCTCATGCAATTGGAAAAATTAGGGAATGAAACTTCCACATATGCATGTACACATATAATAAACGTAGAATATAACAATTAATTATTTTCATAACTCGGTTTTGTGGTCCCGAAACCACTTCCCGACTAGGGTCAATTTTGGGCTGTCACAACTCTCCCCCACTCAAGAAATTTTCGTCCCCGAAAATCTTATCGGTAAATAGGTTTGGGTATCGTTCTTTCATCGAGCTCTCGGTTTCCCAAGTAGCTTCCTCGATTCCGTGTTTGAGCCATAACACTTTTACTAGCGGAACTCTTTTGTTTCGCAACTCCTTCACTTCACGAGCTAGGATACGCATCGGTTCTTCTTCATAGCTCATATCGACTTGAATTTCAACTTCTGATGGGCTAATTATGTGCGATGGATCAGATCGATAGCGTCGAAGCATCGAAACATGAAAGACGTCGTGAATCTTTTCAAGCTCAGGGGGCAAAATCAATCTATACGCAACCGGACCAACTCGTTCGGAGATTTCGTACGGCCCAATGAATCTCGGGCTCAACTTGCCCTTACGGCCAAATCTGAGTATCTTTTTCCAAGGTGAAACCTTAAGGAACACTTTGTCTCCCACCTGATACTCGATGTCTTTTCGTTTCAAATCTGCGTACGACTTCTGGCGATCTGTGGCTGCCTTCAGACTTTCACGGATTACTTTTACTTTCCGTTCTGCATCTTTTATCAAATCAACTCCGAAAATTTTACTTTCACCGAGCTCGGTCCAAAACAATGGTGTACGGCATTTACGCCCATACAAAGCCTCGTAAGGTGCCATCTTAATACTTGATTGAAAACTATTGTTGTAAGCGAATTCAATCAAAGGCAAATACCGCTCCCATGAACCACTAAACTCGAGGATGCAACATCTTAACATATCCTCAAGTATCTGAATTATCCGCTCGGATTGACCATCGGTTTGTGGATGAAAAGCGGTGCTAAAATGCAGCTTGGTACCCAAAGCTTCTTGCAGTTTCTTCCAAAATCGTGAGGTGAATCTCGGATCTCTATCCGACACGATAGAAACAGGTACCCCGTGTAATCTCACAATCTGAGAAACGTACAATTCAGCTAGTTTATCCAATGAAAAATCCGTACGTACGGGGATAAAGTGAGCCGACTTAGTCAGTCTATCGACAACAACCCAAATCGCATCCTTCTTACTTGCTGACAATGGCAGTCCGGACACAAAGTCCATTGTGACTCGATCCCATTTCCAGTCGGGTATCATGATCGGCTGAAGTAATCCTGAAGGCACTTGATGTTCCGCTTTCACTTGTTGACATATTAAACATCTCGAAACAAAGTCGGAGATGTCTCGTTTCATACCATGCCACCAAAACCGACGTTTTAAATCGTTGTACATTTTCGTACTCCCCGGGTGAATTGACATTCGGCTACAATGGGCTTCGTTCAGAATCATCGAAATGAGTTCCGAATTCCTTGGAACACACAAACGACTTCTAAACCTCAAACAATCATCATCATCAATTTGAAACTCCGATTCCTTGTTCGGAACACACTCAGCCCGTTTTGTAACCAATTCATCATCGACTTTCTGAGCTTCACGAATTTGATGAGTCAATAATGGTTTGGCTTTTAATTCAGCTACTAACACATTGTCGGGTAGAACAGACAAATGCACATTCATCGCTCGTAAAGCGAACAATGACTTCCGGCTTAAGGCGTCCGCAACCACATTAGCCTTTCCCGGGTGGTAATCAATGACAAGCTCGTAATCTTTCAACAACTCAAGCCAACGTCTTTGTCGCAGATTCAAGTCTCGCTGAGTCATCAAATATTTGAGACTTTTGTGATCCGAAAATACATGGCACTTCTCACCAAACAAATAATGTCGCCATATTTTCAAAGCAAATACGATGGCAGCTAGTTCGAGATCATGGGTCGGATAATTTCTCTCGTGTGGCTTCAATTGCCTCAACGCATAGGCCACAACTCGACCTTCTTGAATCAATACGCAACCCAACCCAAGTAGGGATGCGTCACTATAAATGACAAACTCTTTGCCTGATTCGGGTTGCACTAAAATTGGAGCTTCAGTCAAATGAGTTTTTAGTTGATCGAAACTTTTCTGACATTTCTCCGTCCATTCGAACTTAACATCCTTTTGAAGTAGCTTCGTCATTGGTGTGGCTATCATCGAGAAACCTTTGACAAATCGTCGGTAATAACCGGCGAGCCCCAAAAAGCTCCGAACCTCAGTAATATTTCTCGGAGGTTTCCAGTTAAGTATGGCTGAAATTTTATTCGGGTCAACTCGAATACCCGATGCGGATACCACATGGCCCAAGAAGCTAACCTCTCTTAACCAGAACTCACACTTACTGAACTTAGCATTTAACTGCTTATCCCGCAAAACTTGCAACACTAGTCTCAGGTGCTCAGCATGTTCGGTCTCATCTCTTGAATAGACCAAGATGTCATCAATGAACACAACTACGAACCGATCCAAATATGGTCTGAAGATCCGATTCATCAAATCCATAAATACTGCAGGGGCATTAGTGAGCCCAAACGGCATCACTAAGAATTCGTAGTGACCGTACCTCGTTCTGAAAGCAGTTTTGGGTACGTCCGAATCTCGAATCCGCAACTGATAATAACCCGATCTCAAATCTATTTTTGAGAACACTGAGGCCCCCTTTAGTTGATCAAACAAATCATCAATACGCGGTAATGGATATTTATTCTTTATCGTCACTTTATTCAGTTGACGATAGTCAATGCACAACCTCATGGTTCCGTCCTTCTTTTTCACGAACAATACTGGTGCACCCCAAGGTGAGAAACTTGGTCGAGCAAAACCTCTATCCGTCAATTCTTGCAACTGAGCTTTCAACTCTTTTAACTCGGTTGGTGCCATACGATACGGAGATATCGAAATCGGCGTAGTCCCAGGTACAAGCTCAATACCAAACTCTACCTCCCGAACAGGTGGTAAACCCGGTAATTCTTCAGGAAAAACATCCAGGTATTCACAAACCACCGGCACAGATTCGGGTTTCCTTTCTGTTCTTGGTCATCCAGTACATACGCAAGGTATGCTTCGCACCCTTTTCTTACATATTTCTAGGCCAACATTGAGGATATTACAGCTGGCAACCCATCCAAGTCCGTAGACTCAACTCGGATTACTTCGTTATTTGCGCACCTCAAATCAATAGTCTTGCTTTTGCAAGTCACAACCGCATCATGCACGGTCAACCAATCCAACCCGAGAATAACATCAAATTCATCAAACGGCAAAAGCATCAAGTCCGCTGGGAAACAGGAACCTCGGATTACTAGGGGACATTTCTTACACACTTTGTCGACAAGCACGTAACGACCCAAGGGATTTGACACCCGAATTACAAACTCAGTAGACTCAATAGGTAAAGTCTTACTGGATGCTAAGGTTTCACATATGTAAGAATGAGTAGAACCGGGGTCAATCAAAGCAATTACCTTAGTATCAAAGAGAGTAAAAGTACCGGTAATAACATCAGGCGAAGAAGCATCCTCGCGGGCACGTATAGCATAAGCTCTGGCAGGCGCACGAGCCTCGGATCTGGTCGTAGCATCTCTAGATCCTCTCTGACCACCACTAGCATTGCCCGTATTTCTAGATGGTCTACCTCGAGCAGTGGTAGCACCCGGTTTCCCACTCTGATTTACATTCTGTTCAGACAGCCTCGGGCAATCTTTAATGAAGTGGTCAACTGATCCACACTTGTAACAGGAGCGGTCATGGAATCTACAACTCCCCGAATGCCATTTACCGCAATATCGACATTTTGTTCTGTCTTGACGTTCATTCCCAACACTAGCGATCGAAGTGCCTCGGGTACCCATAGGGGGTCGATCACGGTCTCGTCTAAAAAGGCCAGAAGTGCATCTAGACCGGCCCACATCATCTCGAAATTTCTTCGATGCCTGTTGAAGAGACTTTCCCAAGGATCTTTTACGAAATTCCCCAGTTCCCACATCAACTTTTTGTTTTTCTTTTCTAAGCTCTTCGGCTTTACAAGCTCGCTCGACAAGTACTACGAACTCTCGTATTTCAAGAATGCCAACGAACATTTTTATATCTTCATTCAGTCCATCCTCGAAGCGTTTACACATGATAGCCTCGGACGAAACACATTCCCGAGCGTATCTACTAAGTCTAACAAATCTTCGCTCGTAATCAGTAACTGACATAGAACCTTGCTTAAGCTCAAGAAATTCCTTCCGTTTTTTATCAACAAATCTCTGAATGATATACTTTTTCCGAAACTCAGTTTGGAAAAACTCCCAAGTTACTTGCTCTCGGGGCACAACAGAAGTCAGAGTACTCCACCAATAGTAGGCAGAATCGCGTAGCAAGGAGATAGTACACTTTAGGCATTCATCGGGTGTACAAGATAGCTCATCGAGTACCCGGATAGTGTTGTCCAACCAAAATTCAGCTTGCTCGGCATCGTCGCTATCCGTAGCCTTAAATTCAGTAGCCCCATGTTTTCGGATTCTGTCAACTGGGGGCTTATTTGACCTTATTTGGTCAGTTACCGGAGGTATTGTAGGTGCGGGGGTGGTATTTGTCGGGAATGGAGGTCGTGGAACAGCCGTATTAGTTCGAATGTATTGGTTGAACCAATCATTCATCACGCTATAGAAAGCTTGTCTAGCTTCATCATTCGGATTACTAGCATTAGGTTGAGAGTCCGCCGGTGCTGTCCCTTGTGCGGGAGCAGGCGCTACACTCTCAAGATCATCAGCTACCGCTCGGTCGGTATCGGGATCCATTACTATAAATAAACACATTTGCAAATGTCAGAAATCACCCCACTATCAAATAATCACATAAAATGGCATGTATAGCTAGACCCAACGCATTACGGTAGTCCTAGAATCGACTAAACCGTAGCTCTGATACCAATCAAATGTAACACCCCGAACCCGAGACCGTCGCCGGAGTCAAACCCGAGGTGTTAACAGACTTCAAACCACTTATTAAAATTTTTTCCAGACAAGCTGCCAATCTGCGTACTAGTCACTTTAAAAATCATATCTTGAGCTCTGGAACTTGAAATCCAGTTCCGTGAATTTTCCCTGAAACTAGACTCATATTCCCTTCTATGTATTTTTTTCTAGAATTTTTGGTCGGGCTAATTAGTACAGTTTATTAGTCAAAGTCTCCCATGTTACTGGGGTCGACTACACTGACCTTTGCGCATTACGACCTGGATATATCCCTGTACAGAGCTTCAATACTGATGCTGTTTGTTTCTATAGAAACTAGACTCAGAGAGGAATCCATACATACAAGGCATGGCTTCAAATTATCTCTGGAAAATTTATGGTGAATTTTCAAAGTTGAAACAGGAGATCCAGAAACCGTTCTGGCCCTGTTTCAGGAGAACTTTAATATTTCTTAATATACTGTTCATATGATCGTGTTGTTACTTTCATATGAAAATAGATTCATCAAGGCTCGATTACATAATTTATTCACTATTTAATTCCATTCCTACAAATTTTTGTGATTTTTCAAATCCACACCACTGCTGCTGTCAGCATCTGTTTTCAAGGTAAACTTTACCTATTTCGTGGTTACCATGGACCAACTAGGGTTTTGTCATACATAGGTCCACATATGATCATATTTAGCCATTCCAATGGCTGATAATTTGCCCAACACTTCCATTCCAAACCATAGTCACCTCATGAAACCATATATACATACATAAACACAAATGGTCTAATGCCATACTCCACTTCTACAAGCCATTTTCGCATGGCTGTACACACATACATCACAAAAAGTGCTTAAAACAACAAGGGGTAGTCCTATACATGCCATATCCAGAGTTCAACTAAAAGAGTACCCAAAGAGCTTTGATAATGTGGATGACTTCGACTTCGATGATCCCGAATCCGATAGCTAACGAACAAAATCTATAAAACAGAGAGCCAAAGCAACGGGGTAAGCATTTTAAAGCTTAGTGAGTTTCAAGTAATGAAATCGGCTTTGACTAAAGTATTACATTCACATAGCTAAATGAATCACTTTATTAATTCATATTCTCATAATCATACTTACTTCACACTTCATCAACATATACACACACAAGGTATCAACCTATCTAAAAGCCGAAAGTTCGTTAGTCGATTGAACGAATACTATTTAAAACGAATCGACTTCTTCGAAGCACATGCAAACATACCTTATCGTTTGGGTTTGTCGAGCGTATTAATTGAATTTATTACAGCACAAAACGCTCACATTCAAACCCAAGTTTCTTCGGAATTTAGTCGGATATAACCACAAGCTCAATTGCCTTCGGGTCTTAACCCGGGTATAGCAACTCGCACGAATGCCTTCGGGTCTTAGCCCGGATATATCAACTTGCACAATTGTCTTCGGGTCTTAGCCCGGATATATCAACTTGCACAAATGCCTTCGGGTTTTAGCCCGGATATATCAACTCGCACAAATGCCTTCGGGTTTTAGCCCGGATATATCAACTCGCACAAATGCCTTCGGGTTTTAGCCTGGATATATCAACTCGCACAAATGCCTTCGGGTTTTAGCCCGGATATATCAACTCGCACAAATGCCTTCGGGTTTTATCCCGGATATATCAACTCGCACAAATGCCTTCGGGTCTTAGCCCGGATATATCAACTCGCACAAATGCCTTCGGGTCTTAGCCCGGATATATCAACTCGCACAAATGCCTTCGGGTCTTAGCCCAGATATATCAACTTGCACAAATGCCTTCGGGTTTTAGCCCGGATATATCAATTGCTCATGCACACATATATCAATAATCTTAACACATCCATATCTTATTTTCTTTACTAAGGCTCAAACACAAATCATTTATTAAACCTTTCAAATTTCGGCTCAATAGCCACACACAAAGAGCATGATTTCGATTGGCTTTATAACTTAATCTCTATGCACATTCGACTATCCGTCATAGTATGACTAATCATTTCAATATAATTCAAGTACGGTCATTACTCGAAGACTTACCTCGGATGTGGTCGAGCGAGTTCGACAGCTATTCGATCACTTTTTCCTTTCCCTTATCCAACTGTGGTCCTCTAAGCTCTTGAGCTAATTCAAACAAATTTAACTCATTAAAGTCTCATTTTGCTAGCTTATGGCCGAATATGACAAGGAGTTTGATGGGTCATATGGCCACCTTTTAGCTCAAATACACAATGGTCATACGCATTTTTAATCACATCAAATGATTCAATACAATTCACTCGAACATCAAAAGAGAACCTCAAGGTACTTAGTCCATATACACATTAGATATTAGAGTCACATATGTACGAAATCACGAATCGAATTCGACATATTAGCTAATTTTCCCTTTAGCCGAATCTTCTAAGTCAAGATAAAGCCATCAACATGCTTACCTTTGGCCGAACATACACATCAACTTAGGTGCTCATTTATGTGGCCGAACACACACATGTCTATGTTAAGGCCGATTGCGACACTCAATACATTCTACAAGTATGGACACTTGCATTGACTAAACACCATTTTTATTATTTTTACTCCAAAGCCGAATGCCTCTCAAGCCCTAAGCTCATGATCCTTTCATCATTAAGCAAGTGTTATAACACAACTAACATCCATTTTCAATTTGAACACCAACATAAAAATATTAAACATGAAAATCCATAGCCGAAACCTATACATGACATTACTCATTCCACCCATCGAAACAATATTTGTTCAAGACATCAAGCATTTTTATTTGGGTATTACATATATGAGCATTTAGAATTTATATTTTTAGCAAGATCAATTTCTTTCCTCAACACATTCTTCATCAAAACTTAAAGGAAATAATCAAATTCCTTCTTTAATAGCCATAGCCGAATGCTCCATCCATCCATCAAAGTTAAAAATTTAGCATGGTCTAAGTAAGAACCATGATAATTAACCTAAAACAAGCTAAAATTTCACAACTTTAACACAATATACTAACCTTATTAAGCATTCAAATGGCCGAAAGTTCTTTGCCCCTATTCCTTCCTTCAATTCGGCCAAGAAGACAAGGATGAAGCCTTTTTTTTTTCATTTGCTTTCTTTTTATTCTTTTCTTTTTTTCATTAAATCCCACAACCCAATATCAATTTCACAAATATATTGCCCATCATCAACCCACCTTGGCCGGCCACTATAAGGAAATTGGGCAATTTGACATGCAAGTCCACCTTTGTGTTGACATGCACTAATAAGCCCTTTAAAATTAGCCTATCATATTTCACCATGTCTCATGTTGATCCCTATTTAATAATTCCTCATGCAATTGGCAAAATTAGGGAATGAAACTTCCACATATGCATGTACACACATAATAAACGTAGAATATAACAATTAATTATTTTCATAACTCGGTTTTGTGGTCCCGAAACCACTTCCCAACTAGGGTCAATTTTGGGCTGTCACAAAGGATCCTTTGAAGTCGGAGATATCGACCACACTATCAATCAAAGCACTTGGTATAGTACAAATCTTGTTTTGAGTATGGCATGTATAGGGTTAGACTAGGATGTTTGATTTACTGAGAAATTGGTTATGTATTTTGGCTTAAGCCAAAAGCCCTTTATTTTGTATCAAGCCTAGAATAATGGTTATTATTCTTTTTGGTAAATACATATAATGTCCTTTCTATGGATGAATTGGTGTCTATTGTGGTGAAATTAGTATATTGAAATGATCTTGTGTAGGTTGTGTAAAGTGGGTGACAAAATGGCTTGGAAAAATGGCCTCCTTTTGTCCAAACGGGCGTGTGTCTAGGCCGTGTGTGACACACGACTCACTCCTATGGGTGTGTGTTATGGCCGTGCATCCCCTGCACTTAAAATTTAAAGTCAGTGTTGTGCACGGGCAGGCCACACGAGCGTGTGTCATGGCCGTGTTTTAAAGTCAGTGTTGCACACGGGCTAAGGGCATAGGCGTGTCCCAAGCCACACGGGCTTGTGTGACCACACGGCCTATATCCACACGGGCGTGTGAGCCTTAAAGCATGAATTCTTCCAAGTTTTCTTAAGTTCTCGGTTTAGTCTCGAACCGTCTCTAACGTATGTTTTAGGCCTCGTGAGCCTGGTTAAGGGACATAATGCATGTGAACGAGAAGTTCTAAGTTAAAAGAAATTTTATGGCCAAGTTTTATATGCGTATGCTTGAGTTAAGTCCGGTAGCACCTCGAACCCTGTCCCGGCGTCAGATATGGGCAATGTGTGTTACAGATGGTTTTGTAATCAAAATAAAGTTCTCAGACCTGTCTAACAATAGTAGATAATTTAGAGGACAAAAGAATATAATTTAACCACTTTAATTAATCAATTTACTTAGTTAATTAAAACCCAATTTATTAATGAAATATATTAAAATAAATCATTAAATATAACTTTATATTTTATTATTTAATTTAATCATGCATGGCCCACTTTATAGATTGAAAATATAGTATGCTTAAATTAATATAAAAGAAGCCAATTTCTACATGAAAACTATATAATAAAGCATAAAATCACATTTTAATAATTTCTATGTCCCAATTTCATGTTATCATATATTTCATTAACTTATTAAATAATTACTTAGTTTTAACAACAAATTTAAGTAAAAAGGTGACGAATTATATAGGAAAAATCCTATATATTTTTAGTTTACACACTCCCAAAATTAAATCATTGCTCGTCTCAAGTAATGTTCATGCATAGCACAAGGTCTCACTAAAGCAAAATTGCTAAAAGTGTAAGCAGCATCGTCCTTGCCTCATAATCATGTATTAATAAATTCATGCTCATAGATATTCTTTATTAACAAGTAAACATTTTGAAAATATTATACTAAGTTTCAAGATATGCCAATATGAATCATCAGGAAGTGAACGAGCATCACAAAATCATTCCCAATTGAGAGCATTGATTGTCTTTCTGATTGACACAGGGACAACCACCAAATCATTACTCTTCAAATTAAAACCTTTTTTCGGCATCATAGGTTGATGCTTGAAAATTGAATCAAATCTCTCTTTTACTTCTTTATCGATCACAATCTTCAATGATCTAGTTCTTTTGTGAGACATTGTATTTTCCTGAAAATTCGGCAAAGTTCTGCCTACAGGGGAAGAAGAGAAATCGACAAGAGGGTAGGATTTGCTTCGGCGAACCTTGTGACGGTGAAGAGGTTGCGGGGGTGAAGGCAACATACGGCAACAATAGTGGTGTGCAGCGGCGATAGCGGCTATGTGCAGTAGCGCGTTGATGCTCCGACGATTCTCTTGCGGTAGCACTAGGTGGCTTCAGCAAAAGAAAAGAAATAGACTAGGGGTTTCTTTTGGGATTTGAGGCTAGCGGTACAAGAAAAAAGTTTAGGGATTTTTAGGGTTAAGCAAATTGCTTTAAAGGATATAAAAATTAGTAGAATGAATAAGGGTTTATATAGGGAAAACTAGGGCAACACGTAGCAAAAATTTAGCTACATTAACGCTACTTAGGCTACAAGCAATGGAAGTGGCGGTAATAGGTGTGGTTTTTTCCCTCCTATCTTCTGTCTTGGGCCTTAAATTCAGACTATATTTACAAACTTATTCAACAAAGAGAAACTGATTTGTATTTGGGCCAAATTTTACCCCTTTATTAATATAAACATTTTAAATTAAACAAAATAAATTAAACTAGAAAAAAACATTTTAAATCTTAATTAGAAAATTCCTTCTTAACTAATTACATTAAATTAATTCCCAGAAAAGGTTGGAGGAGTCACAGCGGTCCCGCTTAAGTTCCAATCTCCTTAGACAAAATTAATTAAATGTATTAAATTAAGAAAATAAATTCTAATTCTTTATTTATTTACAAAATGAGTTCATGAAAAATCAAGGGTCTGTTAATTTGAACGAGGATTCAACTCGCTCAACGTCACCATCCCAATAATCTTGAGACGTTGACCATGAACTTTAAACGTACCTCTATAATTGTTGTATAATTCAATAGCTGCATAAGGATAAACTCGATAAATGGTATAAGGTCCTTTCCATTGGGATTTCAGCTTTCTAGGAAATAACTTCAACCTTGAATTAAACAAAAAAACCTTCTAGCCTTCTTTAAACTTGCGAGATTGTATATGACTATCATGCCATCTTTTTTATCTTTCTTAACGCATCTTGGCATTCTTATAGGAAAACAACCTCAACTCTTCCAACTCATCTAGTTGTAACATCCTTCTCTCACTGGCTTGCTTAAGATCAAAATTCTACTTCTTCAAAGCCTAGTGAGCTCTATTCTCCAACTCTAATGGAAAATGACATGCCTTCCCAAAAACCAACCGATAAGGATTCATTCCTAGCGGTGTCTTAAATGTTGTTCGATAGGCCCATAATGCATCATCGAGCCTTCGAGACCAATCTTTTCTGCCAGGGCATACTACCTTTTCAAGGATACCTTTGATTTCACGGTTCACTCTTTCAACTTGCCCATTAGATTAAGGGTGATAGGCAGTAGCAATCTTATGCTTCACAACACATTTGTCAAGCAACCACTTAAGCCATTTGTTCACAAAGTGAGAACCTTCATCACTAATAATAGCTCTTGGTGTCCCAAATCATGTAAACACATGCTTATGTAGGAATCACATGACTACCTTAGCATTATTTGTAGGGTATGCTTCAGCTTCAACCTATTTGGAAAAATAATTCACAACAACTAAGATGTATTTGTTCCCATACGAAGAAGGAAATGGTCCTAAGAACTCAATTCCCCATACGTCGAATAATTCAATCTCCAAAATATTTGTTAAGGGTATTTCATTCCTCCGTTATATATTTTTGGTTCTTTGACAATTATCGCAGTTCTTCACATAAACATAAGAATCTTTAAATAGTGTAGGCCAAAAGAAACCTACTTACAAAATCTCCGATGTAGTACATGCACCACCAAAGTGTCCCCCACTTGGAGATGAATGGCAATGATATAAGATCTTAGAAATCTCACTTTTAGCTACACATTTTCAGATTATATTATCTGCACACTGTTTAAACAAGAACGGGTCCTCTTAGAAATAATACCAACATCATGAAGGAATTTCTTCCTTTGTTGGTATGTCATTTCTTGAGGAATTATTCCACATGCAAGATAATTGGCAAAATCAGCAAACCAAGGTGTTTCATGAATTTGACTTACCTCAAATAAGTGCTCATCTGGGAAATTCTCGTTGATAGGCCCATGTGATCGAGCTACCTCATCTTGTTCCAACCTCGACAAATGATCAGCTACTTGATTTTCAACACCTTTTCTATCTTGGATCTCAAGGTCAAATTCTTGGAGTAAAAGTATCCAACAAATTAGCCTCAGTTTCGTATCTTTCTTCGTGAGCAAGTATTTAAATGGCCACATGGTCAGTAAATACGGTCACTTTGGTACCTATAAGATATGAGAGGAATTTGTCAAAATCAAAAACTTGAGTTGGACTCTATACGGTAACTTTGGTACCTTTTCAGTTACCGTATAATTGAGTTGGACTCTCGTCAAGGTTCTACTTGCATAGTAAATAGGGTGGAACACTTTATTTTTTATTTGACCTATCACAGCTCCAACCGCATAATCACTTGCATCGCACATCAACTCAAAAGGTGTGCTCCAATCGAGTGTAATGATTATTGAGGCTGGGATTAACCTTATTTTCAGATTTTCAAAAGCTTCTAAACATCCTTTGTTAAAATCAACCACTGCATCTTTCTCTAACAACAAACACAACGATTTAGAAATTTTTAAAAAATCTTTGATAAAGTTTTGGTAAAAATTGGCATGGCCTAAGAAACTTCTGACTCCTTTCACATTTATTGGGGGGCGTCCACCTTTGCTTTTTCGACTTCAATTCCTTTCTTTGAAATTCTATGCCCTAAGACAATCCTTTCCTTAACAATAAAATGGCATTTCTCCCAGTTAATGACAAGATTCATCTTTTCGCATCTCTTCAGTACCTTTGCCAAATTACTCAAAAAAATATCATAAGTGTTACCAAAAATAGAAAAATATCCATGAAAACCTCAACAAAATTTTCCACCATATCAGTGAATATTGCCATCATGCATCGTTGAAAGGTTGCAGGTGTATTGCATAAATCTAAAGGCATTAGCCTAAAAGTAAATGTACCATACAAACAAGTGAATGTTGTTTTATGTTGGTCTTCCTGTAACACCCTAACCCGTATCCGACGTTGGACTAGGGTTAAAGGCGTTACCAGATAAATCGAAACATTTTATGAACAATTCATAAACTTTATCCAAAATCGTAATCATACATCACAATAGAGTCCCTTATATAGGTCATCGAGACTTTATACATGTATTAGAAAGGGGTCAGGACTAAACCGAGCTCATACAAAATTTTTTAAACTTAAACATTTTTCAAAGTTGTACAGGTCACACGCCCGTGTGAATAGGCCGTGTGCCTAACACGGCTTTAGACACTCCTGTGTGTCTAGGCCGTGTCAAACAGGGCATACATACTGACTTTTCCACACGGCCACAAGACACGCATGTGTGCCAGGCCGTGTGAAAATTAGGGAGGCTACTGCACACCACCTAGCACATGCCCGTGTGTGTGATCGTGTGGTCTGCCTAGGCTCATTTCGAAATGGCACTCGAGCAACATGGCATAGACACATGCTCGTGTGGAAAAAAATAGGCCACTTACAAGGCCAATTTGCCACCCATTAAGGGTACTCCCTACAAGCATCAAAACCACAACATTTTATACCAAATTCTCAACCATTTCACAACCAGATCATACACCATTCATGCCATTACATTATCAAAAAATTCCGTTCTCAATTCACCAACCAAATCATACCAAATCTAAACCAAAATCATACCAAATCATATGTTTCAATATTTCAAATTTACATCATTCAATCTCATGACCAAAACTTACCACTTTATTATATAAACATTTACCAATACTTACCAAAATGACCAATTTCTATAGCCATTCAAAACACATCTTATTGATCATATTGCATCACATATTTCATACCGAGAACTCAATCATATAAACAACCATAATCAAGCCAAATCACATGGCTAGATATATACATCACAAAATATAATCAAAGTACTTCTAGCCTATACATGTCATACTTTAATATTCACATTTTCAAAAGGTACTAAAAAGAAGTTCGATAGTGTGGTGATGATCCTCGACGATTCCTGAGCTTCCGGTAGCTTTAATATCTATAAAACAGTTGAGAAACACACAAAGTAAGCTTTCAAAAGGTTAGTAAGCCATATACAAATAAACTTAACATTAAAAACATAATAGCATTATCAAATTACATATACTCTATGGCCAAATAATATATCAAACCACATAGTTCATATACATTTAACATATTCCCAATTCATTTACACATATAACATATTTTCTCATACTTATAACATATATCATCATTTGTACATAAACTTACCTTTTATTCTCAAACATAGTATACATTTCAAACGTACCTAAATCGGATATACATCACATATAATCATTCATTTTTTGGAATACCCGTTGAACCGTTCGGAATCATAAGGATACACGGATAGCTCGAAAAGCTCATACAATGCCAATGTCCCAGACATGGTCTTACATGTAACCAAATATCGATGCCACTGTCCCAGACATGGTTTTACACGAAATCAAATACGATGCCGATGTTCCAGACATGGTCTTACACGTAAAACATAAGTTGATGCCAACATATCAGATGTGGTCTTACATGAAAACACATATCGGATCCTATGTCATGACATATGTATCCTAACTATTCCTAAGGTTTGTACAGGGCTTTTTGGATGTCGAAACTTTGTCGATACTTTCTCAGATGTCTCATATTTCTTAACTCATATAATCATTCATCATATTTCAATACCATATAATTGATAATAATTCAATTCACAACACATTTATTTGTATATAGACTTACCTCGTACAGATTCGAACGGACAAAATTGACTAATCAACGACTTTCAACTTTCCCTGATCTAATTCCGTTTTCTTTGGTTCTTAATCTAAATCAATTCAAATTTAACTCTTGTATTCACCAATTCATTCAAATCAATCCAAAAACACATATTTATGGCATTTTACAAATTAGCCCTCGCATTTTCACATTTTTGCAGTTTAGTCCCTAATCACAAAAATCACAAAAATATACAAAATTTCCATATCCTCATGTTAGGCCGAATTCTCATAGTATTCGTATAAGCCCATATGTTTCATTTATTTCACATTTTAGTCCCTCAATTTATAATTTTCACAAGTTAGCCCATTTTACTCAAATTTATCAAAAGTTCAAAGACAACATATATCAACCCAACACATATCTTTTATTTACTATCATCAAACTTCATAAAACTCATAGTTTCAACAATAGCATAACTCAAAATCATCAACAAAATCAGAAATTAGGACATGGGCTTAGTAAAACACAAAGCAACGATCACAAAAACGTAGAAATTATCAAAAACTGAGTCAAAACATACCTTAATCAAGTAATGTGAATGCCGAATGCTTGAACCCTAGAAATGGTGTTCTTATTCTCTTATTTTAGGTGGAAGAAGACTTAAAATGAATTATTTTAAGCTTTTTCTTTTATTTAACGTATCATTTATAACTAGTTTACCATTTTGCCCTTGCGTCATATCATTAATAAACCATTATCTAATGCCCATTTAAATCATCTGATGCATGCCATGGTCAAATAACCACATAATGACCTCAAAATTAAAGAGACATAGCAATTAAGCACTTTAACAAATAGAAGGCCACTTTTACATTTTACGCGATTAGGTCATTTTATCAAATTAAGCACATAAACGATTAAATTTTCATACGAAACTTTCACATATGCCAATTCACATATTATAAACACAGAAAATAATATTAAAATATTTTTCTAACCTGGATTTGTGGTCTCGAAACCACTATTCTAACTAGGGTCTAAACCGGACTGTTACACTTTTAGAGCTACAACTATTTGGTTATATCTCGAATAGCCATCTAAAAAACAATAGAATTCATTACCTACAAGTCGATCTAACATCTGATCCATAAAAGGAAATAGAAAATGATCCATCAATTCGTTACGCTCATTCTCAACAATCGTAATTCCATCTTTCTTCGGCACACACTGCACTTGACTTACCTACGAACTATTTGAAATAGGATAGATGATTCCTGCATCTAGCCATTTGATCACTTCCTTTCTCACAACTTCCTTCATAATAGGATTGGGCCTCCTTTAACCATCAATTTGATCTTTTTCACCTTCTTCTAGAATAATTTTGTGCATGCAAAATGAAGGGCTTATACCTCGAATATTAGCTATGGTCCAACCAATTGCTTTCTTAAATTTCTTTAGAACAGAAATTAGTTGCTCCTCTTCATCTTTTTTCAGTTCTACTAAAATAATCATAGGAAAAGTGGAACAGTCACGTAAATAAACGTATTTCAAATGGGAAGGAAGTACCTTTAGTTCGAGTGTAGGTGGTTCTTCGATTGACAATTTGGGTTACACAAATTCTCTAACTTCCAACTCCAATGGTTCAAATCGTGTGGATTGAATAAAATTTCTCGGATTGGCTTCCATCAAAACCATGTTTTCTTCACCTTCTTTATCCTTCAAAGGGTCAAACCTTGAGGCTTGCTCTAATGGATCTTCTTCAAAATTGCTTTCCATAGAAATCAAGGTTTCTATCTCTTCCATAATTGAACACTCTTCTGTCGGATCAGGAAATTTCATCTCTTTAATCCAACTAGATACAACGAGGAATCCCATGATGAGGACACTTATGCAGTAACTCCTTGAATCGCTCCGAAGCCTTATACAAAGACTCGTCATCCAATTGTTGGAAGGTTGTGATCTCGTTCCTCAACTTAGCGTTTTTGCTAGGCAGGAAATACTTAACCAAAAATATCTCTTCTAATTCTTGCCATGTAGATATGGAACTTGGTGGCAATGAATTGAGCCATGCTCGTGCTCAATCTCGCAACGAGTACAGAAACAAATTCAACCTCAGTACGTCTTCAGTCACGCCAGCTATCTTGAATGAATCAGTCACCTTCATAAACAATCGAAGGTGGAGATGTGGATCTTCCGTGGGCATACCATTAAATTGGCCCACCGTTTGTAGCATTTGAAACATCACTGGTTTCAATTCGAATTGGGTTTCTTCAATATCTAGCCTTCTAATTCCTAGATTTAACTCATTGAAAAGCGGCACAGCATATTGCCTGATGCATCGATCCCTATAATCGGCAATGATGATAGGATTTCATACATGATCGACTTCATTACCTTGGTCTTGATTCTAATTTCCAAGCTCCATCTTGACTTGTCTTTGAGCTATTCGTTCACGTCTTCTTTGTTTGAAAGTTCGCTCAATTTCAGGGTTTACTAGGAGTAAATTGATAATCCGATCTATTCTCATAAACACCTGAAAAGAAAATCACAAAATTAAAAAGAATAAGTTAGTAGTGCTAGAAATAACCAAATAGAAAATAAATAATTTCACAAAGAATGACTATGGCAATAGTTGACAATCCCCGACAATGGTGTCAAAAACTTGTAATGCTTGAGATTGTGGAAGTGTACACAGTCGTTATCAAGTAATAAGTAAGTATCGAGTTATCGTCTCCACAGGGATTGTATTTGTGCTAATCACTTAATTTGTAAAATTATATTAACAATTTGATAAATAAAAACAATATAATTGAGAAGTGATGAAAAATTAAGTATATGAAACTAATTGCAATGATCCCTAATGCAATTTATCCTAAGTATGCAAACTATATGAATAAAATAGATTTTAGCAAAATTAAACACAATTTTCAACAATTATAACATAAATAAACTAGGACAATTACTTTAATTAAACTCAATTTATTATCAACATGCTTAATAATATTCAGAAAGAAATTGCATGGCAACTCGATCTTTCATGAGTTTGGAAACCACGTTAGGTCCTTTTGGAATCCTTTACTTAGTAAATACGCATTTTACTGATCCTTATTTTGTAACATCCTGATTTTTGGGCCTAGTCGGGACAGTGGTTTTGGGACCACAAATTCGATGAGGAAAAATTTATTTTTATTATATTTTTATAGTCTACGATTTCACGGAATGATTTCGTGAAAATTTCGTTCAAAAATTTTGACGTTTGGGCACTCAATTTGGTCAAAAGAACTAAATTGTAAAAAGTGCAAAAGTTGAGTTCTACATGTTAGAAGTGTCTAATTGTTATGAATTTTTAAATTAAAGGTCCTTAAATGGTAATTATACCATTTTGAAGTTTGTGGACAAAAATGGACATGGTATGATAGGTTTTTAAAAGTTTTTCATTAAGGGCATTTTAGTAAATTGGTAATTAAAATGAATTAAAAATGCCAAAATAAGCCAAATTTGCTCATCTTCTTCCTCATGGCCGAATTTTTCATGAAACACACCATGGCTAGGGTTTTCAAGCTTTCCAAGCTCATTTGTAAGTGATCCCGAGCCCCGTTTTTAATGTTCTTTACATTTTTGAAGTCCCGGTAACATGTTCTAGCTATTTCTACTATTATTTTGAGCTAGGATTTGTGTTTAAAAATTTACCCATGAATGATATGCATGTATTTTGATGTTTAATGGTAGAATATGAAGCTTGAAATTGTGTTAAACAACTTTTTCTAAGTGATTTTACGTGAAAACGAGTAAAACGGCATAATCGGTAAAAATACCTAATGTTCATAAGTACATGTTAGAGTGAGAATTTGATGTTTCCATAGAAGGGAAAAATGGTCAGCATGTCATAAAACATAAGAAAATAGGATGAAGTTTAATTTCCGAACCTTGGGGCAAAAGTGCAAATATGCAAAAGTTTAGGGGTAAAAATGCAAATTTGTAAAAATATGATTTTTGGACCCGTATGAATAATGTGACTAATTATTAGGCTAAATGTGATATTATAGATGAAGGAAATCGAGATTCGGGCTTAAATCGGGAAAATACAAGGTTATGGACTAAAATGGTAAATTGTTGTTTCTGGATCGAGGTAAGTTCGTGTGTTAATAATAATGCAATACCATGCATGAATTGTAATTCTCTATTGATATGGCATAAATTGTATGAGTTAATATGTTTAAGAGAAGTTGATGGATGGTATGTATGATATGGAAAAATGTAATGCTTGTTGTGACATGTGAAATTGAATGGCAAATTATTGTTACATGAATTGAGTGTTAAATTACTATTACCTGGGTTGTATGAATTGCTACACGATTGTACCTGATGAGATTTCAACAAGTTTGTACGTAAATAATTTATCGATTCTTTTTATTTTATTATATTTTGTTATCATATGAAATGTGGCTGCCTATAGAATGACTATTTGTTGTAAATTGCAAATTGAAAAAGGACTATGAATAAATTTGTAACATATTGGAAAGTGAGGAATTTCCCTGTTGAGCCTTCGGAATAGAAACGATACGAATGATCTATTGTGAGGTCGCATGTGTAGTACTAAGTGCAGGCTACTATGCGTACCTGATAACTTCGATCACGTGTGTAGTACTAAGTGCAGGCTACTACGTGTATCAGATGGTTAGGTCACGTGTCTAGTACTAAGTGCAGGCTACTACGTGTACCGGATAATTGGTCGCATGTGTAGTACTAAGTGCAGGCTACTATGCGTACCAGATAGCTTCGGCTATAGTGTGAAAATATGTGCAGGCATCTGAGTATCAGTTATTATTCCGAAGAGTTCAACGGGAAAATTGATTAAGAAAAAAATACATGTGAACGTGATTATATGATGAATAAGTGCAGGTATATGTTTAAGAAAATTTTGAGCAATATGATCGATATTTAAGTGAACTTCGATAAGACAAAATGGATAAAGTGAAATTATTTAAGAGTGAATTTTAGTAGTAAAACAGTGTTGGACAGCAGCAGTTGTTTAAATTTGAAAATTTACCAAAAATTGTGTAAGTTGAAAAAAATTTCAAATAAATTATGAAATTAAATCTTAATGAGTCTATTTTCATATAAAGGAAATAAGGGGAGCAAAAGAGTTGTATATTATGTGATATTCTAATTTTTATGAGACAGTATCAGAATGAATTCTAGATCCCCTGTTCTGACTTGGAAAAATTGTTAAAAATTGTAGAAAACTAATTATGAATTATAATATATTCCTAGAATCTTTGATGAGTCTACTTTTAATAAAAACAAACGGGAACATTATTCGAGTCTTGTACTATGAGATAAATAAATTTTAGTGAAGAAAGGTCGAAGCTGTTAAAAAGCAAAATAGGGGAGACTTTGAATAATAAACTGTACTTATTGGCTAGACCAAAAATTCTGAAAATTTTATGGTGGAAATATATATGAGTCTAGTTTCTGAGAAAATTTACGGATCTTAATTTGGAGTTCTGTAACTCTAGATATAAACAATTTAGTGACTGTTACTCAAGAAAGCATCTTAACCAGAACATGCGTAAATGTACAATTGGATTAGTTTTACTGTGGAAAGCATGTTAGTAAATTGCTTATTATTATTTCATGTGAGCTTACTAAGCATAAAGCTTACCCCCTCCTTTCCATTTCTTTTAGTGTTGTCAGGTTAAGGTTAGCTCAGGGTTGGAGATCGTCGGAGGCAGCATCACATTATCAAGCCAACACCTTGACAGTATATACACATATGCTAAAATTATCAAGCGAGTGGCATGTATAAGGACCTAGTTTTATAACATGTATTATTATAATTTGGCAAAATATATTGGTCTTTTGTGAGCTAATGATTCTGACTTATAAATCTAGCTATTTATGTTATGTTTGATATTGGTGATGTGCATATGCATGGTTGGTAATAAGTTGTTTAAGTTGTTTAATTAATGAATTAAGTCCGTTAACACCTCGTGTTCGACTCCGACAACGGTCTCGGGTACGGGGCGTTACATATTTACTAAGAGTTTCTTAGTATTCATGAGAGGTAACAGGGACGTGTTAGGTTTGAAACAGTTTAATCACACAAATCTAAAAACTATGCAGATAACGTAGCCTGGTAATTGTTGTTATGTAACCTGCAATTTAATCGAGTTAGGATCTAAATTGAGCATGCACATTTCAATTATGTGTCCATTAGTCGTTGTCTGGTTAGGATCGCTCAGCTAATTTAGGTGCATTTCAATCACGTATGAACGAAATACAGACTTGATTTTAATTGAAAACATGACCGATTGAGGCACAAACATTATAAGCATGAATCAAATAATAATTATTTAATCAAAACAATCATCCTAACTTAAAAAAAATCAAGCTATCATTGTTGTAAACAAAAATAGTAAACACATAGCAAACATTCTTGAATTAAGTTAAAGAAAAGAAAGATTAAATCCAAATCAAAGTGTAACACCCCTAACCCGTATCCATCGCCAAATTAGAGTTACGAGGTATTACCAATCAAAGCACAAATCTAAACATTCACATGAGTACACTTGCATAAACTTTTAAGAATAGTTATTTATTAACGTCAATAATCGATGCAATTATTAATAACACACAACTGAATATACTTTTAATTCAACTTATAAAATGTGCAAACATTCAAACTTTATTACACTTAAATTGCATACTGTAATATATACACAAATGGAATATACAAAAAAAAAAACTACAACATATAATCATTTAAATAAAGTCATATCATATTCGGCAGTCACTTAATAATAAGTTGGACACTTATACTTCGCACAAAAACACATACTATTTTCATAATTTACCATTGCACAAGTTGCTATTCATCTGATTATTACTCAATGCATTTAATAGTATGCAAGTTTAATTAAACAATTGCTCACTTACAACTTAACTCAATCATTTTAAAAATCTATGCACTTCAAATATTCAAATCAATATACATATTATATAATGTAATAATAACAACATTTAACAAGCCATGATCGAATGCTAACTTGTTAAAATTTTCCCATTTTAATCACATTTGTTGAACCCTAATGTAAGATAATTAAATAAATCCTAACAACAAATACAAATTATCATTATTTGGTCCATTCATTATATAATTATCTTAACCAAATTTAAACAATTAAAACCCATTCAAATACATGCATGCATATGATAATTATTACATTTCAATACTAAACTAAAATTAGTTTACTGTTTTCAAGCACCAAACATAGCAAATAACACATCTCATACATGCTTTGTATTAATCATGCCGAACAAACTTATCTTATGTTCAAATGTAACCAATTAAATATTAATGCTATACCACATATTAATACCTTAATATTTTGCCAACCGAATTTTCATTCATACTTTATTTTAATATGAATCACATTTAAAACAACCAAACATACCTAAGGAAATATGCATATTTATTACGGCCATTATATTCTTACCTCTTTTTCAAGTCATTAATAAATTTTCATGCTCAAACACATGCCACTAGTCAACCATGTCTAAAACATATATCATATATCACCTATGCCATTCATTTTCAACACATAGCATAAGCACCAAGCAGTTTAGACCATTATCAGACATAACCAAAACCCAACTTAGAAGTAAAGCCATTTTCGCATGGCTTTAGTTATACATAACCGAAATTCAACATTTCAAAACACATTCCAGCCTATACATGCCATAGTTCGAGTCTAATTTATAAAGGTACCAAAATAGTAGATAGTGTGATGAACTTTGTTGACAGTCCCCGAGCTTGTAGCTTGACTCCAAAATCTATAAAACAGAGTAAACAAGAACACACACAGAGTAAGCTATCATAGCTTAGTAAGTCATAAGCAAATAAACAACCCAATGGTATAACCGACTCATTTAACTAATCGAATTACATTATCAATATCAAGCTAAATCTCACACTTACAAGTTTCAAAAATAATATATCTTTATATCAAATTTTTACCTTGGCCGAATGCTCACATGGTTAAATTATCAAATTACTGTTCAACTTTCAAAAGCCACAATGTCATTACAAAACCTAACACACATGCGTTTATATACATAGGCTTATAAGTAAAGTTACAATTTTATATACATTCATTAATTATATAGCCAAATATACAAGATCATATATACACAAATTTAAAAATCATATCAATAAGGATCATACTTCTTGTTCACAAGGCCGAACACTCAGGCCATAATCGCATTTAGTCATCATTCATATTACTCATGTTTGTAACAAATATCAAAATACTTACTTACCTTAATTCAAGTAGGTAACAAGCTAATACATACCTGGTCACTTAGCTAATTTTACATATTTGTTCACCACTTATCGATGCCCATTGAACCATTCAGAGTTGGATAGGACACTCGGATAATCACACATATCGTACAATGCCAACGCCCCAGACATGGTCTTACATGTAATCACAAATTGATGCCACTATCCTAGACAGGGTCTTACTCGCACACATATATCGAAATCACATATCGATGCCATGGTCTTACTCGCACACATATATCAGAATCCTATGTCATGACATATGTATCCTAACTATTCCTAAGGTTCAAACGAGGCTTTCAGACGTTGTAACTCGGTCAAAACGAATTCGGAAACATAGTAACCAAGCTTATTTACATTCGGCTATAGCATATATAAAATCATATATTTCATTTCAGCATAAATATATTACATTCAATTAAAATTAAGTACGTCTATTTACTTATAAACTTACCTCGGACAATATAAAACGGAACGGGACTTCTAGTCGATAACTTTCGTTTTACCCCGATCTAAATCCGATTTGTTTGGTTATTGATCTAAACATATTCAAATTATGCTCATTCAAAAATATTTTCATTCAATTTAGTCCAAAAACACATAAATCAAAAAACTACCATTTTACCCCTAACATTTACACTTTTTACAATTTAGCCCCTATTGCACAAAACACAAAATATGAAAAATTTCAATATACCCATGTTTGGCCGAATATTCCTAGTATTCATAAAAGCCCATATATTTCATTTATTCCATAATTTAGTCCCTTAAATTATTATTTTTGCAATTTAGTCCTAAATACTCAAAATCATCAAAAACTCCAATACAAAACATGTTAATCTAAAATATATCTTTCATATTTCATCATCAAACAACAAAAATCACAAGCTCTCATCAATGGCATAACTCAAAATATTCATCAAAATAAAAAAATTCAAGCATGGGTCTTGTAGATTACTTAGCAACGATCTCAAAAACGTAAAAATTATCAAAAATCGAGCTAAACACATACCTTGATTGAGCTTAGAAATGACCGAACCCTAGGTTTATTTTCTCTTTTCTTTTGTTTTAGTTTCGGCAATGGTGAAATAATATTAACATGGCTTTCTTTCTTTTTTATGTTTTATGTTATAATATATCTTTTATTAACTTATGGTTTAATTTACTTATTTAACCTTAATAAAATTATAACAAAACCATATAATATATGTCCACTACCATCCATTCCATATATCAATGGGCTATTTACCACTTAAAGGCTTCCATTTATAAAGCCAATAACAATTCGACCCTTTATACATTAAACTACCAAAATTTTTAATTTACGCGATTAAGTACTTTTATTTAATCGGATACTCAAACGATAAAATTAAAGCACGAAAATTTTACACATACAAATTCAAACATAATAAACAAGAAAATAATTTTTAAATATTTTTCTGACTCGGATTCATGGTCCCGAAACCACCATTCCGATTAGGGTCTAAATCGGGCCGTTACAGAAAGTGGCTGTCACCCAAGACTCTAATTGACGAGGGCCCCTTCGTTCCTTCACTTTGCTCCTTTGCTGATTGCTCTCCGAGGTGGCCAACCAAGGGCTCTTTAAAAGGCTAATTTTCTAAAAATCCTTATGCAAAAATGATGATAGGCGTGAGGGGGAAAGAAAGCTAAGAGAGTTGAGAGAGGAGATAATGATGAATGTGTGAGGGATCAATGAGGGATCAGGGATAACTGAGAAATGGGGTCTTATTTATAGGTGACGCAGGGGAGCTAGTTTGCTAAAAATAGGAGTGTCCATCATTTGAAGCTTCATCCAAGAGTTGCTGGCCATGATTTTTGGGAGTGTGGCTGATTTTTGCTTGATTTAAGTGCCACAACATCATCAGGATTAGGACTCGATCAATTGCAAATCTCTGGGTAAATCTCTGATTTCTTCAACTCTTCAAGGACCTTGTGTAATTAAACCAAAATTTGATTTATGAACATCCACATGCAGTCGAATTTTGGGTTGACGTGGTCCTCCATTTGGATGGTTTTGTAATCAACATAAAGTTCTCAGACCTGTCCAACAATAGTAGATAATTTAGAGGACCAAAGAATATAATTTAACCAATTCAATTAATCAATTTACCTAATTAATTAAAATCCAATTTATTAATGAAATAAATTAAAATAAATCACTAAATATAACTTTATATTTTATTATTTAATTTAATCATGCATAACCCACTTTATAGCTTAAAAATATAAATGCTCAAATTAATATAAAAGAAGCCATTTTTTGCATGAAAACTATATAATAAAGCATAAAATCACATTTTAATAATTTCTACATCCCAATTTCATATTTCATTTATTTCATTAACTTATTAAACAATTACTTGGTTTTAACAACAAATTTAAGTAAAAAGGTGACGAATTATATAGGAAAAATCCTATATATTTTTCAGTTTATAGGTAGCTAGGTATTTCATCCACTCTTTACAGTTTGCCTTGAAGTGCCCTTCTTTTTCCAGAAGAAGTATTTAGACTTAGATTAGTCTTTAGGCTTTTTACTTCTCTTCCTTTCCACTTGTGGTGGCTCAAAGGCCTTAGCCTTACCTTTCTTAGCACGTTTTCCCTTCCCTTTTAGGGAAGAAGTGACGATCATATTAGCTTCTATTTTTTGGATTGGCTGACTGCCGTTCAACATCAACTCATAGGATTGTATGTAACACCCTCAACACGATTCGATTCGCTAGATCCAAATCTTGGGTGTTCTCACACAGAACACATAACCTATAACAACAAACTTTGATGAACAACTCCGAATTACAAACAATCCTAGTTTAAAATTACATTCCAAAACTAAATTTCAACAAATCAACAAGGTATTTAAATAAATATAATTATACAAGATAAATTGTTCTTAACACAATTATTTGACTGATACAAGGTTATTATATTAAACTCCTACATAACAACTCTACAACAGTACTATATGCATAATAATCCAATACGCCACTTCCTTGGTGTAGTCCTGGCATTGTCCCACCAGGTGCAGACCATTGTTATAAAACTTGATATATAAAAACGAAATAAGTAAGTTCAAAAGAACTCAGTGAGAGATACTTCATTATACCTTTGGCTATTATTTATATAATGTAAGCACTATTACTCATTTACTTAGCTTGAGCGTGTTGGATCACCTATACGCCCCGTGGCACAACGAAAAAATTATTCCGATGATTTTCAACCACAAATCCATGTATGAGGAACGAATCAGGTTGAAATAGGGTTGAAAATATACCTTTTGGAACTAAAAAATAGTGTGTAACGTTATTGGTTGGAATCCTTTACACGATGTCAATCCAAGCAACAACAAAAGTGTCTTGGCCTCTACGTAGTCCACTCAGTCAACCATCAATAGAAAAACTCTTTTAAACAATTTTAGAGAAAATTTAAAAACGACTACTAGACCCTTTCAATTTTTCTTTCTTACTTATTGACTCCCATAATCGGGGATTATGTTTTTAAAAACAAAATAATTCCATTTTTTTACTTTATAGAGGAAATCATGAAAGATATTGAAATTATATTATTTCCAAAAGAATACTGACTTCCATAAATATTAACTCTGAAATAGGTTATGAATCATATCCACCAAGTAATCCTACTTGCCAGGTAATTCTATCCGCCAAGCTATTACTATTCGCCAGGAAATATTGTCTGTTAAGCGATTCTATCTGTTGGGCGATACTATTCCCCAGATGATACTGTTTTCCCGGTGAAACTGTTTGCCAGGTGATACTTATCCGCCAATGATAAGAATATGCCATATCATATGTAAGAGAGTATATGCCATTCTATTGGCGTGAAATCTATTCACTTTAACCATAGGGTGTGACCCTGTAGGTTCTTGTAACATTGGTACTAATACTAGAACATTTCTAATGTTACAAATAATAAGTGGCGTCTAGCAATACATCATTGCTATTCAAGTTACAAGAAGTCGTGATTCAACATAACCTTTTTGTGATAAACTTTTTCATGTATCATATTCTTTTATCCTTTATGTCTAAATTGGACACAAGTCATGGTATAATCACACTTTTATAGTCCAATATGATATTTCTTAATAATCTTAGTAGACTATGTTAAACAAATAAGTGTGGTATCTCATATCAACTTATCTAAAAATGGCCATGCATTTCTAGTCTCACTTCATCAAATGGCCTAAGATATTACTCCTATTATGTAGGAGGGATAAATCCTATCTTGATCAATCATGTCCCACTACATGGATTGTGGTATATCCAACACCAGTCTTTATAGTACAACCTGGTACAGTAGACGTTTGACTATATCAAAATATACGACTCACGATGTTGGGATAATGATGATCTCAAGTTTGAGGATTATATATATAGTTATCACTATAAGTAATGTTTGTGACTATTACATAATAATCCAAGAAACATACTCATGATGAGTTAGTCCAGTATGTTGTTCTCTAACACATACTTATGTATTAATTTTTACATCCCTATGTCAATGGCAATATTTTGTCATCAATCAACTACACATTAGTCTCACTGCATTATTATTGTCCCAACCCATAATAATACTTGAATAAGAACCTTTTCAGAATAATTATATTATTCTTAGAACTTTATTATTAATCAGTTTATTTATATACACAGAAAAAAACTAAAAACAATGGTATTACCTTATATTAAAAACCTAGGTAAAACGAGCATGTAATTACAACCATCTCATGAATACTCTTTAGGTATACTCTAATAGAGTGAGTACCATCACAATTCTAGATTTACTCGTGTACACCAATTGTTGCCTTTTTACTTGATTAGGTCTTCAATCTATCAAATTAACTTATTGTCTGAACATATGTTTCTTTGCTATTCTCTTGCTTAATAACCTATGAATTGTCCTTTCCCATACCTTTACATACTAAACATATATTCTCTTACTCAATTAAATCAGAACAGCTATCACAGACAATAATCATGGGCATACTTACACGTTTTACGGATACATGTACCATTCAATTTCCACCAATTCACTAAGTTTTATACCATCTTCTGCTGTCCCAATAATTTCCTTACTGTCAAATGTTATCGGAATCATTATACCAAAATACCATTGTTTTCTAGATGACAAATGTTTTCTAGATGACAAAATACCACAAAGGCAATCATACAAAATTTGCCATAAGGTAATCCATTCATAGTACACCATAAAGGCAATCCATTCAGAGTACGCCAAAAAGGCAATTCATTCAGAGTATGTCAAAATGACAATCCACTCAAAGTATGTTGTAAAGGCTAATAGGATGCCACCTAGACACCCCAAGACTTCTATGTTTACAATATGGATTTGTCTAAATTCACATCACGTGAGGTTTGCCCATCACTACCCTAGGACACGCAAAAAACCTCATTAGATAAATGTTGCTCAACAGTAGTGTGTCATGGTCATAGACTTTTCCTTTAGAATTTCATATCAGAGTTCGTGCTTATTGTCCTAATGAACTTCATCAGTTACCATCGCGGTGACCCGACTCACTTTACTAGCTCTTCAAACTCAAACACATCCCAGACTCAATATTTCATATTACTCATCATACATCCAATAGAACTTACATTCAAGCAAACTAACTTATTTTTTAACCTAATCATAACTCAATACAAATTTCTTTGTGTATTTGGACTCACTAGATCTCATATCCATTACACATACCATCTTTAGTAATCATTAATGTACTCAATCAATTCTAACATAACTTCACTATAACACACTTAGCCTGTATCCATCGCCGAATTAAAGCTACGGAGCATTACCGAAAGTTAACATTATTCAACGAATATTAATTCAACATATATGAAACATAACTTAAAACATAGCAAAAGTATTTAAACTCAAGCACATAGTCCCTAATGCGAGCCTCCGAGGCCCTAAAAACACATTAGAAAGGAGTCAGGACTAAATCGAGAACATTTAGGATTTTTCAGAAAAAGATGAAAAATTTCAAACTGCAGGTGCCACATGGCCATGTGACTCACATGGTTAAGGGACACGCCCGTGTCTCAGGCCGTGTCGACATTTGAAGTAGGGACACACGGCCATATCCCAGCCCATGTTTGTGCCTGTGTAACTCTCTAACTTGGGTCACACGGCCAAGCCACACGCCCGTATGCCAGGCCATGTACCCTTCGAAATGGCCTCACACACCCGTGTGCCAGGCCGTGTAACGGCCTGACTTATAACCTTTGTAAGCCGCAGGGACATAAGCTGAGACACACGCCTATCTCTTTGGTCGTATGGACAAAAAATAGGCTATTTTGATTCCATTTTTCTCACCCAAAGTCTAGCCACATATACAACCCAAATGTACCTATATTCATGCATTCAAAACACACCTAACATATGCATATACAAGCTAAAACATCATAGTAACTAACCATTTAACCAATATGCCAAAATGGCACCTCAATCTCAACAATGAAACTTGAGTAAAAGCTTACTAAATTCATCCATATTTCAATCAACCAATTGAACAACTTAAATGCTACATTTATCATACTGTTC
This sequence comes from Gossypium hirsutum, assembly GCF_007990345.1. Lineage (NCBI taxonomy): Eukaryota > Viridiplantae > Streptophyta > Magnoliopsida > Malvales > Malvaceae > Gossypium > Gossypium hirsutum. Next base: position 69,492,749 of record NC_053434.1, on the reverse strand, counting down.
ACATACCCTTTTTATGCACAACAAATACCATTATGACCATTTCCACATTTCAAATAAACACATTCTAGGATAACAAAGAACAACTCATGACATACATATTTTAACCTCCATACCAACTTCCATCATTTAATGTAACACCCCTTACCCGTATTTGACTCCAGAGCAGGGTACGAGGCATTACCGGACTTAAACACAAGCAAACATTCAAAACTAAACATGAATTTTCACTCAAATTTAAAACATTTCATAAACATTCATCGTGTCCCTGAAATGAGCCTATAAGGCTCAAAAAACACACCGGGGTGGTTCGGAACTAAACCGAAAACTTTAGAAACTTTCGGGGAACTTAAAAATTTTTTCATCAAAATAGGGGTAACACACCCGTGTGGGCAGACCGTATGGTCACACACGCCCGTGTCCCTAGCCCGTGGAACTCTCTGCTTATGACGTCAGCATCAAATTTAGGTCGCATGGCCAAATCACACGCCTGTGTCCTAGGCCGTGTAGCTCACACAGCTGAGACACACGCCTATGTCTCTACCTATGTGCTCAATTTTGGACATTTTGTTTTGCCTAAATTGAGGTGCAAGGTACACATGGCCGGATCACACGCCCATTAAGCTGACCGTGTGTCACACATGGCCTAGACACATGCCCATGTGTCTACCTGTATAGGCAATAATAAGGCTGTTTACCAAACCATTTGCCACCCTTATTCACACATGCACTCAAATCAATTCAAAGGCATAAAACATAGCATTCTTATGCAACCAAAACATCCAAAATCATGACTAACACATGCCAAACATTTCACATTCATGTCATAAATCATTCTTCCATCATTCATCAAGCATACCATGACTATGTCGCCAAAGCCATTGGCACATATATAAATATACTTAGGCTCACAACCATGTTAGCCCAAAAATAAGTCAATTTACATAGTCAAATATCAAACAAGCCTTTGAAAATTACAAACCAATATATTGTCTACAATCATAAAGACACATATATCCGTAGTGATAGCTTGATAGTATGATAGGATCTCCAGTGATCTCCAACTCGAGCTAGCTTCCCGGCCCTATAAAATATAGGAAAAGGAGGGGGTAAGCTATATAGCTTAGTAAGTTCATATGTAAACAATAAGAAACCTCAACCATACATATATCATATAATTAACATAATGTAAAACCACACGAATGTCATTTAAGTCTCATAAATATAACTTATCATTCACATCTTACCAAATGTTTATCATATTCAACAATGTGAACACAATTTATGATCATCTACCATAATCTCATGGTTATAATTTATTCAATCACAATGCATACCCCTTTCAACTTATAAGCATAATTTAACATATTTTGGCACTAGACTAACAACCATGATCTTTTCTTTATAACATATTACAGCAATTAATAAGTCATTTCAAATCTCATAATAAACATGCACAATAATTATGTGTACTCATTTTTCCAAGCATATATCTTAATGTCTTTCGACTTCATAAGCTTTTATCTTCCCGTACTTTCATAACCTATTTTTAATAGGTAATTATGCCCACCTTTCATTTTTCTCATATCTAATAAATTGCAACTTAAGTGAATAAAATGTGCCATATCATAATTCGATTTGGCCCAAAAGCTAATCACATAATCATCCTAGTTTCATAAGCATGACTTTATCATTCTTAATCTTACCAAAAGCTCATCACTTAATAGGCTCATCCTTATGAGTTTTTCGTACATACCTGTACCAACTTGTGACTTAACAAACTCTTTCTCGTTTTTGACATACCCGTTGAATTTCCCATTAAACCACTTTGAATATTAAAGGATACTCGGGATATCTCACACAAATAGTAATATACCAATGACATATCCTAGATATGGTCTTACATGGGATCTCATATCAATGCCAATAGCCCAACTATGGTCTTACACGAAATCTCGCATTGATGCCATATCCCAGATATAGTCTTATATGAAGTATCATACTGATGCCTTATCCCGGATATGGTCTTACACTTAATCTTAGTAACCCTAATGTCATGATATTTGTATCCTATCTATTCCTAAGGTTCAACCGGGACTTTCTCACTTATCGAACTTTGTCGAAATCAATCAAAGAGTAAATCACAATTCATACAATAATAACACAAGTAAAACATAAATAATAATGCATTATTTACATACGAACTTACCTCGAATGCGACAACGGCGAAAAGGGCATATTTGTCCAATATTTGTTTTTCTCTCGGTCTAGACTCGAACTTTGTTTTTCTTGATCTATAAATCACATTTAGCTTATTTATTAGTCCATTATTCAATGTGACCCAAAAATCATATTATGGAAAAATTACATTTTTTCCCCTAAAGTTTCACATATTTACATGTTTTCCCCAAGCTCGAAAATGAAATTTATTTAGTTTCTTTAACATACAAGCCTAGTTGAATCATTTTCATAACTATAGCAGCCCACAATTTCCATTAAAACACACTTTTACTACATATTTATAACTTTTACAAATTAGTACTTTTAGGTATTTTCATCGAAAATCACTTAGCAAAAGTTGTTTAACAAACAACTAACATGCAATTTCTACCATCAAACATGAAAATAAAAAGATATTAAAATGGGTAAAAATTTAAACTTTGACATCTCTTTAAATTAGTGGTAGAAATAGGTAGATCTTATTACGAGAATTTCAAAAACGTAAAAATCATTAAAAACGGGGCTAGAACGGACTTACAATCGAGCTTGGAAGATTGAAAATCCCTAGCCATGGTTTCCCCTTGTGAAAAGATGGAAAAAAATTGGCTTTTAATTTTGTTTTTAATTCATTTTAATTACCAAATGACCAAATTGCACTTAATGAAAAACTTTAGAAATATACCAATCCATGTCCATTTTTGTCCACCAACTTAACCAATGGTTTAATTACCATTTAAGGACCTCCAATTTAAAATTTCATAGCAATTAGACACCTCTAGCTTCTAGAACTCAAGTTTTGCACTTTTTACAAATTAGTCCTTTTGACTAAATTGAGTGCCCAAACGTCAAAATTTTCAAATGAAATTTTCAAAAAACAATTCCATAAAATAGTAGACCATAAAAATATAATAAAAATGAATTTTACTATGTCGGATTTGTAGTCCCGAAACCACTGTTTCGACTAGGCCGAAAATCTGGCTATTACAACTCTCCCCCCTTTAGGGATTTTCATCCCCGAAAATCTTACTAGAAGAAGTTGTTTTCAACTCTCATGACACACTTTCACTAACTTCTCGGAATCACAAATCGATTTAACCTCGTATATCTCTTTCCAATAACCTTTGAACTTTAGCACTCAGTGCCAGGGTACATCGTCAAAGATCTAAATTACTCTCTCAGGAACACATGTACTTAGTTGATCTACTAAATAAGAGCTCGGTAGATACTAAAACAATCATGTTGATTTTTTCAAATAATCAGCATTCAAACAACATCATCCATTTCGGGGATAGAGGTAGTTCCGATATGAAATCTATAATGACTCTATCATATAACACACTAGTATTATCACTTACTGCAATAGTCCTGAATGTTATTGATGTTCGGCTTGCTTGCTAACAAATAGACATTTGAACATAAATTATAAATATCATTGTACATACTCAATCACTAGAACGTCTACTTTATATAACTGCACATTTTATTACTCTTGGATGAATAGACGTGCTACTACTGAGCCTCGTACAAAGACTTCTGCATAAGCTTTGGATTCATTTGCATGCAATTTCTATCTCAGAACAATAAAATCAGTCATCAGGTCAGACATAAAATTCAAAATAAAAAATCAACTCATACTGTACTCATTTAGCGTGCCATTCACTAACACAATTATGAGTTTCTTAAACTCGCAAAGAAAGCATTGATTTAGCTTTTAACTTAGCTAGAATCAGACCATCATCAATAAGATTAATATGTAACCAGTACTCACAAAATAAATAAAGAATTTTCAATTCAGGCATCTGTAATTATACTTGCTTTCCCAAAGGTTAATCGATAACTACTCACAGTCCTGTAGCATCTCAAAACCTTCACGCTGTCCTAAATTCATATCTTTCTGTGACATTAGACACTTAATCATTTTTGACTAAGAAGTACGTGACATTTCCCGTCGAACACATGAAGTCATCAAATTCACAGCACAAACATAGGAGTGGCCATATCTAAATCACTAGTCGAACGGTTCTTTTTAATGTGACTTTAACCGTCTGAAAATACAAACTATCACTTTACATTCTTGTACTAAAACATATTCCAATCTATTCAATAGTACATCATCGAAAAATCGCAAATTCTTTTCTCAATTCAAACTGAACTCAGAACCAGTTCTTCAGTCAATAATACCTTCAACTTTTTTAAACTTTGCTAACATGCAACAGACCATTCAAACTTTTACAACTGTGATAATGTTATCAATTGGAACAGCTTTAACTCATAATAACATCATTCGTTTAAAGAAATCCAATAAGTATATCTCTATATCATACTTGCTAAAATATAGATTTTTCATTCTACCTGTCTATCTTCATACTCGTGAATGCACAGAATTTAGTCTCTTAGCTGAGGACATGCTTAAATACATATAACTCAAATCACATCTCAACAAATCAATTCACTCTAACGAAAATTACTGGGTTGATTTCAACTATCGAATAATAACATATCAAAATGCTCTTTTCTTTATGTTGAGAAAACAACTCAAACACACAATCTTTCAAAATTCTTTTAACATGCTAATCAAAAATCTTTTCAACGTTATTAGCTCGAGGAAATAACTATCCTGATTGAACTCATCGACTTTAATCAAACTTACCTGAGGAAAGAAAGATGCTATACAATTTAAGCTTGTGCTCTCACCATTTATGCCTTTGTCGATGTCAATTTCTTCCACAAAAATTAGAGAAATCCTGATACCAGAATCATCATATTTCTATTATCGGATCTAGAAATACAATCATAATAAACATAGCCATCACAGGCCAAAGAACATACTTTAAAGATTAGCCATGTCCGATAATTTACACAATAAGGGTGATAAGAAAACTTAAATATGATACCATACCGGAAGTCCGAGAACATAACTTATAAGAAAATAATAATGAAGATCTGGATAATTTCTCAGAGAAAACCAAAAGTAAAACAATAGTTACCAGCTCTGGAATTCCATCGTAATGGAGTTAATACACTTTCCAAATATTTATATATAAGACAAAACAATATCCAGTAGAAACAGAAGAATAACCTCACATAATTTTTTTACCATCGTCTTTACTCTAACATATTAGAATAGAATCCCCAAGAGATAAGGTAATGCGAATCATTAAATAAATAGACCATTAGTGCTTTCATCTAACATTAGAGTTAGTTAACATTCCCACTCGATAAGGATTTCATCAGAAAATGGACAATCACATAAACCCCTGAGGATGAATAAAAATATATATAGAGTACTTAGAAGAGATCATTGTAATCTATTCAACTATAATTGTTATACTCAGACATCATTACAATTCAGACATCATTTCTCTTACTACTTCTGTTATCATAAACCCTGTATTATTCCTCTCACTAACGAAAACCAATCCGGGAGAAATTTTAGCAAACATATCTTTAGTCTTTATACCTAATTAAGTCGATTAGCCGAGACTAACTTCTTCTTTATCCGTGACATTGCATAATCTGTATAATCTTTAAAACATTCTGATATTCTTCCAAAACTATTTTCACTTTCCAATCTATTCTTATCTCTGTATGCATTACTAATTATTTCACCATTGGACTCTTTAGTTTCAGACTTATGGACTTATTCAACATGATTCTCATGAATATCCGTTATTAAGCAATACTAGTAAGGGGCTGAGGTCATAAAGCCTCTAACTTGACTCTCATAAATACACACATATGACTTTGCATTCATCATCAACGTAATATCATCATTATCACATAATTCACTCTAAGCAATTTAATATAATTATTTATTTTACAAATATTTTCTATCATCCACAATTTCAAACGATAAAGTTACTTAATTAAATTCCAACACTTAACTTCAGTATCACTTACCAACAGTTGTCAAATTAGAGAAGGTCTTACGGATTTGAGTACGTCATTTACTTGACGCCATAGTCCAAATATGGTTTTACATGTACACACATGTACTGCCATGGTCCAACCATGGTCTTACAATCACAATGCCATAACCCAGTTATGGTCTTTTCACTAAAATGCCATAGCCCAACCATGGTCTTACTTTCCATACTTTGTCATGGTCTAACCATGGTCTTGTCCGTCAATTCATCATTGAACGGTCGTACTCATTTCCTGTATTCTACTCAATTCAATCTTCCAATTCAATTTTTCATACTATTATGATATTCATGGTTCAATAACAAAGACATAAAACAAAACATTATATTATCTCTAATTTAACAATTAAATATAAGATTCAACCATATGAACATACTGATTACACTTATTCAAACAAGTGTACGTAAACATGCATTCCGTCAATTTGTGTAAGTGTACTTATCAAATTCACTTAATCAAATATGTTGGGCACATAACATTATATGAATGCTAAATAAACATGGATAGGCTTACCACCTTATAAACTTTCATTTTATTCCACATTTCCATATTTCTCAACTTATGGTTATCTCATTTCATACATTATCACGTACATATCATGAACTTCTATTCATACCTTTCTGTAACAGCCCGATTTCGGGCTAATTAGAAAAGTGATTTCGAGACCACAAATCTGAGTCTGAGAAATTATTTTTATTATTTTAATATTATTTTATGTGTTATAGTATGATTTTATGAGTGCATGAAAATTTTTGATGAACAAATTTTAGCGATTGTAAGCTTAATCGCGAAAAAGGACTAAGTCACATAAAGGGTAAAAGTTCTATTTTACTTGATAGATAGACCAAATAGCTAGAGAACCATAATTGGGGGTCTTTAAAGGGAAAATAGACCCTTTTTAGGAGAGTGGCTGGCCGTAGGGGGGACAAGAGAGGTCAAAGGTCAATATTAGGTGTGTTTGGTGACTTAATTGATTAAAATAAAAATAAAAGAAAGATAAAAAGATATCATCTTCTTCTTATTTCTTTCCCCACTGAAAATACCAAAAAATTGAGGGTTTTTAGAAGCTTAAAATGGCAGCCACTCTCCATCTTTGAAAGTAAGTGATTTAGATAACCTTACTTGATGATTTTTATGTTTTTGGAGCCCTTAAAGCTTAATTTAGCTATTGAAAGGACTATTTTGCAAAAACATTGAAAGTCTAAGGTTTTGTCATGAAAGATTTTGAAATCTTTGCTAAAATATTATGGAAGAAAATGAGTTATGGTGGTTAAATGAACAATTTTTGTGAAGTAGTTTTCATGAAAACACCTCAATGGACCATTTTGTAAAGTTTATAAAATGGGTTGTAAATGTGTGAGATAATTGGAATTGTGAGATAATTGGAAAAATATTGAAAGTCTAGGGTTTTGTCATGAAAGCTTTTGAAATGTTTACTAAAATATTATGGAAGAAAATGAGTTATGGTGGTCAAATCAACAATTTTTGTGAAGTAGTTTTAATGAAAACACCTGAAGGGACCATTTTGTAAAGTTTATAAAATAGGTTGTAAATGTGTGAGATAATTGGAATTGTGGGCTATTTCTAGTATAAAAAGAATTCAGTTAGGCTTAATTAGTAAGAAAATTTGATGAAAATTGATTTACGAACCTAAGGGTAAAATCCTAATTTTGTGAAAGCCTAGGGGCAAAATGGTTATTTTGCCAAAATTTAATGTGATGATTGAACTAGTGAAATTTTTATCAATTTAGATCAAGAAAGACAAGGAACGGACCTTGATAGGGGAAAAGACAAGGTGTACGAGGACTAGAATCGTTTTTACAAATTTTGTACCGAGATGAGTTCACATGTAAATAATGAAATGAGAATAATATATAAATCCTTAAATGTTGCATGAATTGTAATTCCCACCCTTGAAGGCAAGTTAAAATATTTTGTCATTATGCAGGATTATGTGTTAACTCTTTTATCATGAAATATGTGATTGCCTAAGTTACCGAGTTTGTCAAAGGTAAGTCTACGAAAAAAGTCCCGTTTGAACTTTAGGAATAGATTAGGATACAGTGTGACATGTCACTAGGAACTATGTGGTTATGAACTCATTTGTATATGTGATATGTGATTACATAAATCTGGACGCTAGTCAAGTACGTTTTACTGGTGGCTGGGTAGCCTAGCATATGTTACGGGTACCTGTCAGCTTGTGTGAGCAGCTCATATAGCTACGTGTAACGCCCTAGATTTTGGGCCTAGATGAAATGGGCTTTGGGTCTCATAAAATTTTTAAGTGAGCAAGACAATGACAAACGGCATGTTGGTTTTAAGGGTTTAAGGAATTTGAAGTGTCGAGGTATGTTGGAGAAGTTCTGGGTTCGAGTTTTGTGGTGGTGGAATTTTAATTTAATTATTAAAGGAATCAGGGTTGGGAGTAGTTGGGCTTTTAAATAAAGATAGGGAAAATGGCATCAAAAAGCCTTGTGGAGGAGTGGCTAAGCGACGCCACTTAGGGTGTAGGGAGGTGGCGTTAGTAGATAGCAAGGAGATCTGAGGTTCGAATCCTAGCTTAGTATTTTTTTAGGAGCTTAATTTTGGCCTTCTAGAAGGTTGGAAGTGGCATAAAGATGGACTCCACGGGGAGTGTTAGAAGAGAAAATTTAGAAAATAGATTGGGGAGTTATCAGGGAGAAAAACGAGGAGATGAGAAGGGGGAAGTGATGGAGTCGAATGGGGAATTGAGGGTCAAGCAATTCGACTATAGGGGCTATGAATAGGTGCCAAATAGGAGGTGGCCAGGCTAATGCTGAATTACCTTCACCTTGTTGCCAAAAACCCTTTTTCCTAAAAGCCGAAAACCCTTTGTTTTACTTTCTTTCTTTGTGCCAATTTTCCCTTTTTTCCTCTACATAAAATTTTTTATTCCAGTTTTGGGTTAGCCGATTCCTTCTTCTACTCTTCTTTTTTAATTTGTGCCAAATAAACCTTAATCACCATACTAGTTTGAAAGTCGAAAAGCCGAATCTCCCTTGGGCTGATTACTCTTTTGGTGTAAGTACCTTATCTATTTTTTAGCTAGTATTGTTAATACCGATTACCTCCCTCCCTCACTCTTTCTCATCAACTTTGGTAGGGAATTAGTATCGGATCTCGGGTTTTAGCTCTTTGTCGAATTGCTCCTTAGGTGCTTTGCGGTTTGGTAAGTATTTCTCTCTTATTGACTAAGGTTGGCCGAATGATCTTAAGTGAGATAAGGGGGTGAACTATGTTGGATGCTAGTCCCCTAGTATTTGGTTTTAATAAGTAAGATTAATGCAGATCTAAGGAGTACGTGATCAAGGAAAAACTATTAGGGATTGGTGTTTAAGGTAAGGTTAAGGTGAGGTTTCAATTTTTTAGGTAAAATATGTGTTAAGCATACGATTAATGGAAGGGTGATATTGTTTGTGGGTTGGTGACTAAGGGAATCGTAGCACGTTTGCTTACCAGGTGTGTACTTACACTGCACACACAAGTAGATTGAGAAAAGTCGAAATACCGAAAGTTTGGCTATGGTAGTCTTGCAAGTGCGCGAACACTCGTAAGGGGGAGACCTATAAGTTGCCTGAGGCACATGGGCGATTCCATGGACTTGGGTTGTGAATAGGCCAAATGGGCCGGAATGGGCTAAATGGGGCCGAAGGGCTATTGAGCCCATATTAGGCAAATTTGATAAGTGATGTTATGTGATAGAAAAATTGTATGTAAGCATAAATATAATGTGATTTGGGCCGGATGAGTCATATAAATGAGATTGGGCGTAATGGGCCATATGAATGTGAATTGGGCCGGATGGGCCATATGAATATGAATTGGGCCTAATGGGCCATATGAACGTGAATTGGGCCGAATGGGCCATATAGATGAGATTGGGCCTAGTGGGCCATATGCATGTATGTAGGGGTTTTGGGTTTAGTATATGATGACTACATAAAGCTTAATTAAATTGTTGAGACCGTGGACAAGTCATAAAGGTAAGGTGTGGCAACGAGTATATGCATGTCTAGGATTGGATCTAAGGAGAGCTTGGTACTTAAGCGGTCTTAATGACCCACCTCCTCTTCTCTGGAATCCTACCTGGTGCACAGTATTCGTTCATCTTAGCTCACGGGATTTGTTAACAGGCTAAGGTAAGTGAAAAACCGTAATAAATGGAAAATTACTAAAATGCCCCTAAGGGTGAAAATGACCAAAATACCCCTATGTGTTGAATGTTAGTTTAATGGATGTGACATGCATATCTGCTGCATACAAATGATATTCTGCTTAGGTTGCATATGGGTTGGGAATTATGGAATAGAGGAAGTATATGAGGATCGCATGGTTGCCTGACAATCGTGGATCCAACAATGACTTTTAAGCCCAATATGTAAATGAAGGTAGTTTCGCAACCGGGCTACCCTAGATGTGTATCGGTTGGGTGGGTCGATATTTATATCCCCACATGATGTGTATCGGGGGACAGAATTGGTGTGTAGCGGATGGATTATTGAGATGGGATTGCACTGCATTGCATTACATGTATGTTGTATGGTGGTTGATGTATGCTTAATGTTTATCCGAGGGATATACACACTGAGTTTGTGAAAACTCACCCCCTCTTTTATTTTTTCTCAGGTGATGCTCAATAGGATGTTCGATGTCTGGAGGGACTCTGGGTGGTCAGCTAACGAGACAGTTTGGACTTGTTCGTTCTACTAAAAAATAAAGACCATTTAGTTTCTGATTTATTAAGTAATTTTAGACTGGATTGTAATAAGACCTCCCATTTTTTTTGTTATTATTTGGATTATTATTTTTATGCGATGTAATTATGAGAGGTTGACCATGGTTTCTTGAACTATAGCATGTTTACTATGTTTCCACAACTAAACTCTTAAATGATAAGTTTTCTTAAATCAAATGTTTTAAACAAAGCTTTCGCAACTGAAAAGAATGTTTTCATAATTTAACTAAGGTTTCATATCTTAAGGAAGGGTTTTCAATGAAAACAAGGTTTTCGTTAAAACACTTCAATGTGACGCGCCAGATTCAGCCATAGCATTTGGGTCGGGTTAGGGTGTTACATTTAGTGGTATCAGAGTCTAGGTTGCAAAACACGGGCTATGAAGTGGGCATTATTATTTGATTTCTTTTTGGTTTAAAAATATATATATAATTTTTTACAATGTATTGGAAAAGGGGAAGTCTTGTTGAGAGTATGTCGAACCAAGTAAGTTTTTTGGATCTTAGGCCTGTTTAAATTTTTATACAGTAGATAGTTAGAGGGCTACTTTAGATGATTATGTTAGAATGGAACTGAAGCCCGTAGGATCCTAAAACTGTAGAGGATTTTCGAAAAACAATCATATTTTAAATTACTTCCATAAAACATCGGGTTGATTATTCAACTAACAAAACTTCATAAAATTTTTAATCTAGAAAATACGTGAATCGATGATGAGTGCTAGAAGAGGTGCGAGAGGCCATAGCCGAGGCCACGGAAGTCTTAGGGCTGGATCATCGACATTGGGCCATGTGCGCAATGTTGGAGTAGAAGAGGCTCCGGCCTCACCCGTGGCTGAGAATGGACAGTACGATCGAGCCACGGGGGATGATGCATTGTCATAGGCAATGCTAAGGATTTTGGAGAGGGTCGCTGGGCCCAATAATGGCACGGGAAATCGAGGGTCCATTCCAGAAAGACTTCGATCAAATGGGACTGAGATTTTTAAGGGCGTGGCTGGTGTTGCTCCTAATGTGGCTGAATATTGGTCGGAGGCCACGGAAAGGATAATGGAGGATCTGGACTGTTCACCTGAACAAAAGCTGAAAGGGGCAGTGTCACTGCTAAGGGAAGAAGCTTACCAGTGGTGGCTGACAGTGAAAGAGGGCACTCAACCTGAGCAGGTCACTTGGGAGTTCTTCAAAGCTACATTCCAAGGGAAGTATGTGGGTGCAAGCTATGTGGATGCTAGAAGGAAGGAGTTCCTGAACTTGACCCAAGGAAACAGATCTGTGGCAGAGTATGAGGTGGAATTCCTGCGTCTTAGTAGGTATGCAAGAGTTATTGTGGCTATGGACTATGAGCGTTGCATTAGGTTTGAGGATGGACTAAAAGAAAGCCTCAGGGTATTGATAGCCCACAAAAGGAACGAGTTTTCTCGGAGTTGGTGGAGAAAGCAAAGATAGCGAAGGAGGTAAAGTGCACGGAGCTCTTGAATCGAGAAAAGGAAAGGAGTAAGAATAAAAGAGAGGCTGAGACTCCTGGGGTTGGACAGAGGCCTAGGGCTAGGGCCAGAGTTAATGGGCCAATTAGAGCAGGGCCCCCTGTTGTTAATCCAGGGGTGCCACCTTGTGCTGATTGTGGGAGAAGCCATGGAGGCGAGTGCGAGAAGAGGACGAGAGCTTGTTTATCTTGTGGGCCTAAGGAGCATAGGATCAGGAATTTCCCTAAAATGCTAGGCGAGTGCCATTCGTGGGCCAAGGTGGTGCTTAGCCACCAAGGGGTGGTCAGCTGCCGTCAAGGGGTCGTGGGCAGGCCAGAGGCAGTAACGGTAATGGACATGGACGTGGAGCACCAGGCAAAAATGCAGGCCATGCTGAGGTGAGACAACTAGCTTTGGTTTATGCTGCTCGTCACCGAGAAGACGGGATGCCCCAGATGTGATAACGGGTATGTTCTTTATATATGAGTTACCTTACACAACATTAATTGATATTGGATCTACGCATTCATATGTTGCATGCAATATGAATGAACCTTTGGGTGATACATTTGAGATTACTGTGAATGGGAATGAATGTGATAAGTCTGTTAGGCCAGTCAGTAGGAGTGAATAAGTTGTTTAGGGAGGTTCCCTTAGTAGCCTAAGGGGTTACCTTTTTAGCGGATTTGATGAAGCTTCCGTTTAGTGAGTTTGACTTAATCTTAGGTATAGATTGGCTGGTAAAGCATCGAGCCACCTTGGATTGCGCTGCAAAGTGAATGGTGTTAAGAATGGCAGAGGAGAAGGAAGTAGTGGTGATTGGTGAACGCCAGAATTATCTGACGAATGTAATTTTAGCATTAAGGGCGGAGAAGTTGGTTCAAAAGGGATGCGAAGCCTATTTGGCTTGTATTAGTAATACGGAGGTTAAGAGCCCTACTGTTAAGGAGTTGAGAATGGTTAAGGAATTTCCTGTTGTCTTTCCCGAGGAGCTACCTAGGTTTCCACCCAGTAGGGAGGTAGAATTTGGAATCGAATTGTTACCTGGTACAGCTCCGGTGTCCATCGCTCCTTATCGGATGGTACCAAAGGAGTTGGTGGAACTTAAGGCACAGATTCAGGAATTGTTGGATCGAGGACTCATCCGGCCAAGTGTGTCTCTGTGGGGAGCCCTAGCGTTATTCGTGAAGAAGAAAGATGGGACGTTGCGAATGTGCATCGACTACCGGCAGTTAAACAAGTTAAATGCTAAAAACAAGTACCCTTTGTCAAGAATTGATTATCTTTTTGATCAGTTTAGAGGAGCTTCCGTTTTCTCGAAGATAGACTTGCATTCGGGGTATCACCAATTGAGGGTTAAGGAGGCAGATGTTCATAAGACAGCTTTCAGAACTCGTTATGGGCACTATGAGTTCTTGGTGATGCCATTTGGGCTGACGAACGCACTGGCCGCTTTCATGGATCTAATGAATCAGGTTTTCCAGCCCTACTTGGATCGGTTTGTGGTTGTCTTTATAGATGACATTTTAGTGTACTCAAGAGATGAAGATGAGCATGATGCGTACTGAAGGATTGTGTTGCAGACTTTAAGGGAGAAGCAGTTTTATGCCAAATTCAGTAAGTACGGATTTTGGCTAAGGGAGGTTACTTTTCCAGGACATGTGGTGTTAGCTGAGGGGATTAAGGTGGATCCTCAGAAAATTGAGGCAGTGTTAAAATGGAAAACACCCAAGTCGGTGTCGAAAATTCAAAGTTTTCTAGGCTTGGTAGGATACTATAGGCGGTTTGTTGAGGGTTTTTCAGTAATTGCTGCACCGTTAACTAAGTTATTAAGGAAGGGGGTACCATTTGTTTGGACGGATAGGCAGCAAGAGAGTTTTGGAAAACTTAAGAAAGTTTTAACTGAGGCCCCAGTGTTGATTCAGCCAGTGCCTAGGAAGGAGTTTACAGTTTATAGTGACACCTCGCATGAGGGTTTAGGATGTGTATTGATGCAAGACGGAAAGGTGGTTGCATATGTGTCACGGTAACTTAAGACTCACGAGGTGAATTACCCAACCCATGATTTGGAGCTAGCTGTGGCGGTTTTCACACTAAAGATATAGAGGCATTACTTATACAGGGAGAAGTGTATAATTTATTCAGACCATAAGAGCTTGAAGTACCTCCTTACCCAAAAGGAGCTCAACCTTAGGCAGCGTAGGTAGGTGGAATTATTGAAGGATTATGATTGCACGATTGAATACCACCCTGGCAAAGCAAATGTGGTAGCTGACGCGTTGAGTCGTAGGGTTAAGTCAGACTTGAGGGCTATGCTCGCCTGATTAAGCTTGTTGGATGATGGTAGCTTATTAGCTGAGCTTCAAGTAAAACTGGTGTCGATCAAGCAGATAAGGATTAAGCAGTTAGTGGATGAGACTTTGGGTTCTTGTTTTAAACAAGTAGAGAGTGGGGAGACATCAGACTTTGGGATAATTAGTGAAGGAGTATTGTGTTTCTGTGGAAGCACATAGCAGTCTCTACGCAATGAATCCTGGTGGAAATAAGATGTATCGGAATTTGCGTGAGCTTTATTGGTGGCCTGGACTTAAGTGTGAGGTTATGGAGTTCATAAGCAAATGTTTAGTTTGTCAAAAACTGAAAGTGAAACATCAATTGCCTTCAGGGTTACTTTAGCCATGAAGATTCCACTCTGGAAGTGGGAAAGGATCACTATGAACTTTTTTAGTGGGCTACCCTTGACGCCTACTAGGAAAGACTCGATATGGGTTATAGTGGATTGGTTAACCAAGTCTGCCCATTTTGTATCGGTTCACACCGATTACTCATTGCAAAAGCTAGCAAGGTTGTATGTGGCAGAGATTGTACGATTGCATAAAGTGCCAGTCTCCATAATATCTGATAGGGACCCATATTTCACTTTGCAATTTTGGAAGAAGCTACATGAGGCGTTAGGTAGTAGGTTGAACTTCAGTACGGCATTCCACCCTCAAACTGATGGACAGTCAGAAAGGGTGATCCAAGTATTGGAGGATATATTGAAGGGATGTGTGATTGAGTTCCAAGGTAGCTAGGAGGACTATTTTTCATTGGCCGAATTCGCGTACAATAATAGCTATCAAGCAAGTATTGGGATGGCTCCGTATGAGGCACTGCATGGGCGAAGGTGTCGAACTCCAACATGTTGGACGGAGTTGGGCGAACGAAGAGTTTTTGGGCCCTGAGTTGGTAGCAGATACTAAGGATAAGGTGAAGTTGATTTGGGATTGGTTGAAAGAGGCATCGAATAGATAGAAATCGTATGCTGACCTTAAGCATCGTGAGATAGAGTATGCAGTAGAGGACTTAGTTTTCCTTAAGGTCTCCCCATGGAAGAAAGTGTTAAGGTTTGGACGAAAGGGTAAGCTAAGCCCAAGGTTCATTGGGCCATATCGAGTTGTAAGGTGGATTGGGCCAGTCGCCTACCAGCTAGAGTTTCCTCCTGACCTAAGCCAGATCCACGACATGTTTCATGTTTCCATGCTAAGGTCGTATCGCTCGGATCCTTCACATGTAGTGGCGGTGGAAGAAATTGAGGTTAGGCCAGACCTAACTTTCGAGGAAGAGCCCATGCAAATAATTGATCATGATGTTAAGATACTAAGAAGGAAGTCCGTTCCATTAGTCAAAGTACTTTGGTAGAATCACAAAGTTGAGGAGGCTACTTGGGAACCTGAGGAAGCGATGCAACGTTAATATCCTCAACTGTTTGAATCAGGTAAAATTTTGAGGACGA
Source organism: Gossypium hirsutum (assembly GCF_007990345.1). Taxonomy (NCBI): domain Eukaryota; kingdom Viridiplantae; phylum Streptophyta; class Magnoliopsida; order Malvales; family Malvaceae; genus Gossypium; species Gossypium hirsutum. The sequence goes on along the minus strand of NC_053434.1, from coordinate 69,476,612 downwards.
CATTTCTTTTAGGGGGTAGAGTAGTAATGCCCTGAATTTTGGGCCTAGATGAAATGGGCTTTAGGTCTCATAAAAGTTTTAAGTGACCAAGAAAATGACAAATGACATGTTGGCTTTAAGGGTTTAAGGAATTTGAAGTGTCAAGGTATGTTGGAGAAGTTCTAGGCTCAAGTTTTGTGGTGGAGGAATTTTAATTTAATTATTAAAGGAATCAGGGTTAGGAGTAGTTGGGCTTTTAAATAAAGATAGGGGAAAATGGCATGAAAAAGCCTTGTGGAGGAGTGGCTAAGTGAAGCCACTTAGGGTGTAGGGAGGTGGCGTTAGTAGATAGCAAGGAGATCCAAGGTTCGAAACCTAGCTTAGTATTTTTTTAGGAGCTTAATTTTGGCCTTCTAGAAGGTTGGAAGTGGCATAAAGATGGACTCCAAGGGGAGTGTTCAGAAGAGAAAATTGGGGAGTTATCAGGGAGAAAAACGAGGAGATGAGAAAGGGGAAGTGATGGAGCAGAATGCGGAATTGAGGGTCAGGCGATTCGGCTATAGGGGCTATAAATAGGTGCCGAATGGGGGGTGGCCAGGCTAATGCTGAATTCTCCTCACCTTGTTTCCAAAAACCCTTTTTCCTAAAAGTTGAAAACCCTTTGTTTTAATTTCTTTCTTTGTGCCAATTTTCCCTCTTTTCCTCTACGCAATTTTCTTGTTCCACTTTTGGGTTAGCTAATTCTATAACACCCCTAACCCGTGTCCAACACTGGGATAGGGCTCGAGGCATTACCGAAACTTTACACTTTCAGTATACTAACTCAAGCCACAAAATTTCATTTGAATTTAAAACTTTTCAATCATGAACACCTCCTCCCTTGAATAGGCCTTCGAGACCTATAACATATTGGAAGGCAATGCGGGACGAATACAGGCATGTTTGATTAACCTTGGGCTCCTCAGAAAATTTTCCTTAACATAAAGGGACACACACCCATGTAGGTGGGCTGTTTGGACTCACACGCCCCGTATATCTTGGGGCACGCCCATGCCCTTCAACCGTGGGCAATCCTGACTTATCAACACGGCCATGGAATACACTCGTACTGCCTGCCTATGGACGAAACTGTCATTTTAACACGGTCATGGTGCACACCCGTGTGGCCTACCTATGTACAACTTTGAGCTAAAATTTTAAGTGCAGGGGACACACTGCCATAACACACGCCCATGGAAGGAAACCATGTGTCACACACGCCCGTGTGTCCAACCATGTGGACTTTATTAGGCTATTTTCCAAGCCTTTAGTCACCCATTTCTACTACTAGTGCCTAGTGGTTACCAAGTTTTAAAGAAAAACATAATTTTACACTTGTAAATAATCTTAATGAAAATAGATGTATGGAAACCTCATATCATTGGTTTCATACATAAATGGTTATTCCCTATTTAGTGTCATGGGTTCCCATATTATATTAATCCATCTGACATTGGCTCATTCATGTGATTCATTGCAAATTGATAGCAACCTATCATATAAGAACATAAACATGCATATAAAGGCAGGTCATAGCCTACTTTCAGATATTTCAATTTCCATGGCCTTATACAAAAAGATGAATACATCTTTACATGCCTTCATTTTGCAATTCAAATGACACATATGACAAAATAATCAAAGCTCTATACATGCCAGTAACAAAATAGAAGTGTCTTTATACCAAAGCTTCACTAGTTGATAGTGTGTTGCTTCTCCAACCGTCTTCCAATCCTTATGAGTCCTCCAGCTCTGTAAAATGGGGAAAAAGAGAGGGGGTAAGCATTTTCATGCTTAGTAAGCTCGAATAACTAAACTTACAGAGTAATTAGCATACATCCATACTTAAATCATGAAATCATCAATTATGAAGTGATTTCCTATCACATGCACTCAATCAATAAGTTAGTCACATAACAAAGCATCATGTAATTTATGTAGATGAGCTCATAATTCATCATCTTATTGACATACATCATATTAATCTCGTTGAGTTTCTAGAAAATCTCGATGGAATACCCATTATCCGTCAATTATTACAAATGATCATTTCACATATATGCGCTCCCGCGAACCTCACATCTCATGGCAGGATTACCAGTCCAGGCTAAATCCCACATATCATGAACTCATAAGGTGATGTCGGGATAACTAGTCCAGGCTAAATCCCTTATAGCGACAAACCCCCTTAATGAACTCAGATCTGAATTACCAGTCCAGGCTAAATTCAGACCTTAATAGGATTACCCGTTCGGGCTAAATCCTCAATGTACATATATTCTTCGAGAGGCTTGATCATTCAAGGAACACCCGTCTGGGCTAGATCCTTTCCATACTTGAGATCACGGATTACTCGTCCGGGCTAAATCCTTACTGCAACACATGCAGGATCTCTTTACACATATCAATGAGGGTTTATCCATTGAATTCCCTTTATCAACCTCATCCCCCCTTAGGGACTTTCGTCCTTGTAAGTCTTACCAGAAAATAGATTCTGATATTGTCTTCTCATGGTTTCTTCCGGCTCCCATGTAGCTTCTTCAACACCATGTCGATGCCATAAAACTTTTACAAGAGCCACGTTTTTATTTCTCAACTGTTTAACTTCACGAGCCAATATCTTAACCAGTTCTTCTCCATAGGTCATGTCCGGTCGAATTTCAATCTCACTCGGCGAAATCACATGAGAGCGGTCTGATCGGTATCTCCTTAACATGGATGCATGGAACACGTCATGAATCTCTTCTAGTTCGGGTGGCAATGCTAAACGATAGGCTAACGGTCCAACTCTTTCGGTAATCTTGTAGGTCCGAAAAATCGTGGACTCAGTTTACCTTTCCGATCAAATCTCAATACCTTTTTCCATGGAGATACTTTCAAGAATAATCTTTCTCCAACTTGAAACTCAATTTCTTTTCTTTTCAGATCAACATAAGACTTTTGCCTATCTGATGCCGCTTTTAAACAACCCCTTATCACTTTAACTTTTTCTATAGTTTCTTTAATCAGATCAACTCTATGAATCTAATTTTCTTTGAGTTATGTCCAGTACAATGGAGTTCCGCACTTCCTACCATATAAGGCCTCATAAGGTGCCATCTTCAAACTTGTTTGGAAACTATTGTTGTAGGCAAATTCTACCAATGGCAGGAATTTTTCCCAGCTACCCTGAAATTCAAGGATACAACAACGCAACATGTCCTCGAGAATCTGAATAATCCGCTCAGACTGACCATCTGTCTGAGGGTGAAAAGTTGTACTAAAACTCAACTTTGTACCTAAGGCTTCTCGTAATTTCTTCCAGAATCTTGAAGTGAACCTCGGGTCTCTGTCTGAAATAATCGACAGTGGTACTCCGTGCAATCTTACTATCTCAAAAATGTACAAATCGACCAATCTATCAAGGGAATAATCCATCCTTACCGAGATAAAATGAGCCAACTTCTTCAGTTTTTCCACTATAACCCATATGACATCTTTCTTTTTCAGAGTCAAAGGTAATCCTGTCACGAAGTCCATGGTAACTTTGTCCCACTTCCATTTGGGGACCATTAGAGGTTGTAACAGACCTTAAGGCACTTGATGTTTAGCTTTATCTTGCTGACATACCAAGCATTTCGATACAAATTCAGAAACATCTCTTTTCATGCCATTCCACCAGTACATTTTCTTTAAATCGTTGTACATCTTGGTACTTCCCGGGTGAACTAACAAACGACTGTTATGTGCTTCTTACAAAATCTTCCAAATAAGTTCATTGTCTTTGGGTACACAAACCCTATCTTTGAACATCAAACATCCATCAGGACTAATTCGAAAATTGGTCTCAATACCAGACTCACATCGAGCCCTTTTTGCTTGCAAGTCATCATCATTAAACTGAGCATCATAAATTTCCTTCAGAAATGTCGGCCTAGCCTCCAGCTCGGCTAAAAATGAACCATCATCAAGCCATGTCAAACTAGTATCCATAGCTCTCAAGGCATACAGGGATTTTCTACTCAATGCATCAGCGACCACATTCACCTTTCCCGGGTGATAGTCGATAATCAAATCATAATCTTTAATTAATTCTAACCATCTCTGCTGTCTCAAATTTAATTCTTTCTAAGTCATCAAGTATTTCAACCTCTTGTGGTCTGTGAATATACGGCAAGTCTCACCATACAAATAATGTCTCCAAAATTTTAAGGCAAAAACAATAGCAGCAAGCTCTAGGTCATGGGTTGGATAATTCTTCTCATGAGGCTTCAATTGCCGTGAAGTATAGGCTATCACCTTGCCATCTTGCATAAGCACACAACCCAATACATTTAAGGATGCATCACTATAGACCACAAATTCTTTTCCCGGTTCAGGTAGCACTAAAACAGGAGCTTCAGTCAGCAATGTCTTTAACTTTTCAAAACTTTTCTGACACTTCTCCGTCCATTCAAACTTAACGCCTTTCTGGAGTAGCTTCGTCATCGGAGTCGCTATCATGGAAAATCCTTTTACAAACCTTTGCTAATAACCGGCTAAGCCCAAAAAGTTTCTAACCTCAGTTACATTCTTAGGCGATTTCCATTCAACAATTGTAGAAATTTTACTTGGATCAACTAGGATGCCTTCATCCGAAACTATATGACCCAAAAATCCAACTTCCTAGAGCCAAAACTCAGTCTTACTAAACTTAGCATACAGTTGCTTTTCCCGCAAGGTCTACAACACAATTCTCAGGTGCTTCGCATGCTCTGTCTCTTTTTTAGAGTAGATCACAATGTCGTCAATAAACACTACGACAAACTTATCTAAATATGGCCGAAAGATTCTATTCATTAGATCCATAAATACAGCCGGTGCATCCGTCAACCCAAACGGCATGACAAGAAATTCATAATGGCCATACCTCATTCTGAAAGTTGTCTTGGGTACATCCGAGTCTTTAACTCTCAACTGATAATAGCCAGACCTCAAGTCTATCTTGGAGAATACGGTGGCTCCTCTCAACTGGTCAAACAAATCATCGATCCTTGGCAAAGTATACTTATTCTTGATAGTCACTCTATTTAGTTGCCGATAATAAATACATAACCTCATTGAACCATCTTTCTTCTTTACGAACAACACAGGGGCACCCCAAGGTGAAAAACTTGGCCTAGCAAATCCTTTTAGCTCTTGCAACTGTGCTTTTAACTCCTTCAGCTCTGTAGGTTCCATTCTGTACGGGGCAATAGAAATGGGAGTCATCCCTGGCACTAACTCAATACCAAACTCTATCTCCTTTTTAGGAGGTAGCGCAGGTAATTCTTCCGAAAACACATCTGGATACTCACATACTATCGGTATAGACTCAATCTTTAATGCAAGTTCCTTAGTGTTCATCACAAACGCAAGGTAAGCTTCTTATCCTTTCCTGATATATCTCTGGGCAACCATTGCCGTGATTAGAACAGGCGGAAAACCAAATTCTCTTGATTCGACCTATAGAATCTTACTATCCGAACATTTTAACTTAATATACTTTCCACCACAATTCACAGTTACATCATGAAGGGCTAACCAATCCGTACCAAGTATTACATCAAATTTGTCAAATGGTAACAACATAAGGTTGGCTGAAAAACAATGACCTTGAATCGTCAAAGGATAATTCTTACAGACTTTATCAACTAGGACTGATCTGCCTAGTGGGTTCGAAATACTAAGGATGAATTCTGTAGGTTCAACAGATATGTTCATACTAGACGCCAATTTCATACAGATATATGAATGCGTCGACCTCGGATCGATTAAACCAACAACACTTGTATTAAAAAGAGAGAAAGTACTCGTAATGACATCAGGAGCAGTGGCTTCCTCTCGAGCACGTTTTGCATACGTTCTTTCCAGGGCTTGAACTTCTGATTTTGCAGTATTTTTAGTCATGACTCGACTGCCACTAGCACTCCCAGGGTATCTCAGAGGTCTACCTCATGGAATGGGAGCACCCGACTTCGAAGCTATTTCATTATCTTTTTCAGCTCGTTTCGGGCAGTCTCTGAGAAAGTGATTAAGAGAACCACATCTAAAACACACGCCGCTCTTCATTCGGCACTCTCCGAAGTGAAATTTGTTACAGCTCTTACACTTCAGTTTTTGATCATCTACTCTCCCCACACTAGTTACCATCGGGGAGGAAGACTTTTGACCTCGTCGTTTAGTGCTTCTCGATCTACCCAAATATCCCACTGACGAAGTGGTGTGTTCATGTAGGCTCCTAGCCTTCTTCGTGGAGAACGAGAGTGTTTTACTGCTAGACCTCTTGTTCGCAACTCGAGCCTCTCTCTTAGCTTGTTTTCTTTCATTGTTAAGTTCCTCGGCCTTCTTGGCTTGATCGGCCAATGCGGAAAACTCCCGTATTTCTAAGATCCCAATCAATAATTTGATGTCCTTATTCAGGCCTTCCTCGAAGCATTTACACATTTTCGATTCAAATTGGACCCATTCAGTTGCGTACTGACTTAATCGTACAAATTCTCTCTCATATTCTGCTACAATCTTGTTACCTTGTTTGAGTTCCAAGAACTCCTTTCGCTTCGAGTCCAAAAATCGTTGGCTAATATATTTCTTCCTAAACTCTGCTTGGATGAAATCCCAAGTAATATTTTCCTTCAGCACTACCGAGGATAGGTTTTCCACCAATTGTATGCAGTGTCCTTCAAAAGGGACACATCATACTTCAAACATTCCTCGGGTGTGCATGACAAATCATCTAACACCCATGTAGTATTTTCGGGCCAAAACTCGGCTCTTTTGGTGTCATCATCAACTTTCGCTCTGAATTCCTCAGCCCCATACTTTCTAAGCTTATCTACAGGGGCTTTACCAATTCTCACCGGTGCCATACCTAGTGGCACATCCTCATCAAGTTGGTTAGGGGGCGGGAGGTCTTGGTATATTGGGGTGATTTCTTAGATAATCCCTAAACCATTCATCCATTATATTAAAGAAGGAAGCTCGGGCCTCTTTTCGGCTTTCTAACATCAGCCTTCTACTACTAGATACAACTCATTGTACGGAAGCTGGTGCATGGCTCTCGGCTCCCTCGGGCTCATCTTGTGCTTGATTGGAAGACATTTACTATATTCAAAACAATTTAAATAATTAGGAGGCGTCACAGTATCAACATTCAAATAATGGCATGTATAGCAAACTTTAACATCTTCCACGGTAGTCCTAGAACTGACTAAACCGTAGCTCTGATACCAATAAATGTAACACCCCTAACCCATATCCAACACCGGGACAGGGCTCGAGGCATTACCGGAACTTTACACTTTCAGTATACTAACTCGAGTCACAAAATTTTATTTGAATTTAAAAATTTCAATCATGAACACCTCGTCCCTTGTATAGGCCTTCGAGACCTATAACATATCGGAAGGCAATGCGAGACGAATACGGACACGTTCAATTAACCTTGGGCTCCTCAGAAAATTTTCCTTAACATAAAGGGACACACACCCGTGTAGGTGGGTCGTGTGGACTCACACGCCCGTGTATCTTAGGGTACGACCATGCTCTTCAACCGTGGGCAATACTGACTTATCAACACGGCCATGGAACATGCTCGTGCTGCCTGCCCGTGGACGAAACTGTCATTTTAACATGGTCATGGCGCACGCCCGTGTGGCCTACCCATGTGCAACTTTGAGCTAAAATTTTAAGTGAAGAGGATACACGGCCATAACACACGCTCGTGGAAGAGGACCATATGTCACACACGGCCTTGACACACGCCTGTGTGTCCAACCATATGGACTTTATTAGGCTATTTTCCAAGCCTTTAGTCACCCCTTTCTACTACTACTGCCTAGTGGCTACCAAGTTTTTAAAAAAAACATAATTTTACGCTTGTAAATAATCTTAATGAAAATAGATGTATGGAAACCTCATATCATTGGTTTCATACATAAATGGTTATTCCCTATTTAGTGTCATGGGTTCCCATATTATATTAATCCATCTGAAATTGGCTCATTCATGTGATTCATTGCAAATTGATAGCAACCCATCATATAAGAACATAAACATGCATATAAAGGCAGGTCATAGCCTACTTTCAGTTATGCCAATTTCCATGGCCTTATACAAAAAGCTGAATACATCTTTACATCCTTCATTTGGCAATTCAAATGACACATATGACAAAATACTCAAAGCCTTATATTTGCCATTAACAAAATAGAAGTGTCTTTATACCAAAGCTTGACTAGTTGATAGTATGTTGCTTCTCCAACCGTCTTCCAATCGTTATGAGTCCTTGAGATCTGTAAAACGGGGAAAAAGAGAGGGGGTAAGCATTTTCATGCTTAGTAAGCTCGAATAACTGGAAAGTAAACTTACCGAGTAATTAGCATATATCCACACTTAAATCATGAAATCATCAATTATGAAGTGATTTCCTATCACATGCACTCAATCAATAAGTTACTCACATAACAAAGCATATGCAATTTATGTAAATGAGCTCATCATTCATCATCTCATTGACATACATCATATTAATCCCATTGAGTTTCTAAGAAATCTAGATGGAATACCCATTATCCGTCAATTCTTACGAATGATCATTTCACATATATGCACTCTAGCGAACCTCACATCTCATGGCCGGATTACCAGTCCAGGCTGAATCCCTTATAGCGACAAACACCCTTAATGAACTCGAATCTGAATTACCAATCTAGGCTAAATTCAGACCCTAATAGGATTACCCGTCTGGGCTAAATCCTCAATGCACATATATTCTTTGAGAGGCTCGATCATTCAAGGAACATTCTTCCAGGCTAGATCCTTTCCATACTCAAGATCACGGATTACCCGTCCGGGCTAAATCCTTACTGCAACACATGCAAGATCTCTTTACACATATCAATAAGGGTTTATCCATCGAATTCCCTTTGTCAACCTCATCCGAGACATTTTTCACTTGTTACCTTCAAATATGCATTTCCATGATATTTCATGCTAATAATAAATGCAATCATCATGCATTCATAAATTATTCAATTACACATATTAGGGGTTTACTTTAAGTTATCTGAACTTACCTGGTATTTATTTCAAAGATATGTTTCGGTTATTCTTAAACCTTGCGTTTACCATGATCGACCTCCGAAATTTATTCTTCGAGGTCTATATCAGCAGATTTAACTCATTAATATCCCACATAAATGTGAATTGGGCCTAATGGGCCATATGAATGTGAATTGGGCTGGATGAGCCATATAAATGAGATTGGGTCTAATGGGCCATATGAATGTGAATTGGGCCGGATGGGCCATATGAATGTGAATTGGGCCTAATGGGCCATATGAATGTGAATTGGGCCTGATGGGCCATATGAATGTGAATTGGGCTAGATGGGCCATATAAATGAGATTGGGCCTAGTGGGCCATATGCATGTATGTAGGGGTTTTGGGCTTAGTATATGATGACTACATAAAACTTAATTAAATTGTTGAGACCATGGACAAGTCATAGGGGTAAGGTGTGGCAACGGGTATATGCATGTCTAGGATTGGATCTAAGGAGAGCTTGGTACTTAAACGGTCTTAATGACCCACCTCCTCTTCTCTAGAATCCTACCTGGTGCATAGTATTCATTCATCTTAGCTCACGGGATTTGTTAACGGGCCAAGGTAAGTGAGAACCTTAATAAAGGGAAAATTATCAAAATGCCCCTAAGGGCAAAAATGACCAAAATGCCCCTATGTGTTGAATGTAAATTTAATGGATGTGACATGCATATCTACTGCATACAAATGATATTCTACTTAGGTTGCATATGGGTTGGGAATTATGGAACGGTGAAAATATATGAGGATCTCATGGTTGCCTGACAATCGTGGATCTACCGACGACTTTTAAGCCCAATAAGTAAATGAAGGTAGTTCCGCAACCGGGCTACCCTGATGTGTATTGGTTGGGTGGGTCGATATTTATATCCCTACATGATGTGTATCGGGGGACGGAGTTGGTGTGTAGCGGATGGATTATTGGGATGGGATTGCACTACATTGCATTACATGTATGTTGTATGGTGGTTGATGTATGATTAATGTTTGTTCGAGGGATGTACACACTGAGTTTGTGAAAACTCACCCCCTCTTTTATTTTTCTCAAGTGATGCTCAATAGGAGGTTTAATGTTTGGAGGGACTCTGGGTGGCCAGCTAGCGAGACAGCTTGGACTTATTCGTTCTACTAAAAAACAAAGAGCATTTAGTTTCTGATTTATTAAGTGATTTTAGACTGGATTGTAATAAGGCCTCCCCTTTTTTTGTTATTATTTGGATTATTATTTTTATGCGATGTAATTATGAAAGGTTGAACATGGTTTCTTGAATTATAGCATGTTTAGTATGTTTCTGCAACTAAATTCTTAAATGATAATTTTTCCTAAATCAAATGTTTTAAACAAAGCTTTCGCAACTGAAAAGAGTGTTTTCATAAGTTAACTAAGGTTTTATATCTTAAGGAAGGGTTTTCAATGAAAATAAGGTTTTCTCTAAAACACTTCAATGTGACGCGCTATATTCGGCCATAGCATCTGGGTCCGGTTTGGGGTGTTACATTATGTCTTGACATCAGCTTGTGTGAGCAAGCCTATGATTAGCTTGAGAACGAGCATTATGTGATGTGTTAAATAAGGTAGCATGTGGCCACATATGGTGTGTTATGTGTATGTTTTCTGAGTATCCAATGATATTCCTAGTGTTCAACGGGTAAGTCAGTAGTTATTCAACGACTAAGTCAATTATGGGAATTATGCAATTGTGTTATGAGTTAGTACATGTATGTACGTAAAACTCTTGAGTAAAGATTTCAATATGTTAAGTACTTGTAGTAAGAGTGTGTATAAGAAAGTTAAGCTTATGAAACTTTGTTTTATTCTAACTATTGAGTCATGTTGTTTATTATATGCATGTGAGCTTACTAAGCTTTATGCTTACTCCCTTCCTTTCCATTTTCTTTTAGTGCCGCCAAGCTATTATTGGGGATCAAGAGGCGTCGGAGGCATTGATCGCACTATCACCTGAAGCTTTGGTATAGCTAGTTCAAATGTTTTGATTTTTGGCATGTATAGGGACTCGAATCTTCAGTTTAGTGTCTTGTTAGTGTAGCCACAAGTGTTGGCTCATACGATGGATATGATATTCATTTTGTATTGGCCATTAAAGTTGGTTAATGTTAATTGTTATTACATGCATTTGATGCTAGTTTCTAATGGTTGTGGCTGATTTGGTTATATATATGTTATGCTTGTATTGGTTTGGTTGATCTTGTGTAGGTTAATGTAAGTAAGGGTGGCAAATAGGCTTGGTAAATAGCTTTATTTTTGTCCACACGGGTAGACACATGGGCGTGTGTCTAGGCCATGTGTGACACACGGCCAGCCCCATGGGCATGTTGTTCGGCCGTGTGTCCCTTACACATAAAAATTTCTAGTAAATATGCATGATAGCAAACACACGGGTAGAGACATGACCGTGTGTCTCAGCCGTATGGAGGACACGGCCTCAGACCCTGGGTGTGTGCCTTGACCATGTGCCCCTAATTAGATGTTGACGTCAGAAACAGAATGTTAATACACGAGTGTGTCATGGCCGTGTGAGGGACACGAGCCATGGACACGGGCGTGTGTCAGGCCATGTGAAAACCCCTACAGGTTCAAATTTAGAATTTAATTCACATGGGCTCCGGACAGGAGCGTGTCCCAGTATGCTTAGGCCATGTGAACCATAGGGCCTTTAGCACGGCCATGTCCTAGTGGCCACACAGGCATGTTGCCCTTCCATACGGGCGTGTGCCCTATTTCTAAGATCATATTTCTAGAGTTTGTTAAAGGACCCGAATCAGTCCTAAATGGATTTCGATGGATGTTAGGGTCTTGTGAGTCCATGTTAATGAAGTTTAGACATGTTCCGAAGATGTTTTAAATTTTAGCAAGTCTTGATAACTCGAAAACGTTTGACCACATGTGCTTAAGAGTTGTAGCCCCTTATATTCTGTCCCAGTGTAGGGCACGGGTGTGGGGTGTTACATTTAGTGGTACCAGAGCTACAGTTTAGACGATTCTCAGACTAACGTAGCGTGTATTCGAGTATAGCTATTCATGCCATATATTGTGATAGTGTGATCACTCCTGAAAATTTTAAATTGTGTTTTTCATATAATAACGAATCCCAATCGAACAATGACAGATGATGTTGAGAGTAACGTACCTGTTCCAGCTGAAGGTGCGGTGCCGACTGATAATAGACCTCACACATGATGAATAATTGGTACACGGAGTTCGTTCAAGCGAACTCGAATGCTCAACCCCCTCGACCCCTACCTATTCCTAAACCTTTTTCTATAGCACCCCAGGGTATGGATTTTGTGAGGTTGAATAAACCCCTAGTAGATAAGATCTGGAAGTATGGAGCCGAGGAGTTCCATGTTAATAAAGATGATGATCCCAAAAGGGTGGAGTTTTGGCTTGAGAATACCATCAGGGTATTTGGTGAAGTGTCATGCACACTGGATGAGTGCATATAGTGTGTCGTATCACTTCTAAAAGCTCAGCATACTAGTGGTGGAACACCCTCATGTCGATTGTACCAAGGGAGAGAGTCACTTGGGACTTCTTCCAATAGGAGTTTCGGAAGAAATATATTAGCCAACAACTCATCAACCAAAAATGAAAGGAATTTCTGGAGTCAAACCAAGGCCAGATGATGGTGACAGATTATGACCGTGAGTTCGTAAGACTTAGTAAGTACGCTCGAGAATGTGTATCGACCGAGGCCATTATGTGTAAGAGGTTTGAGGATGGATTAAATGAAGACATCTGATTGATTTTTGGTGTCCTTGAACTAAGAGAATTTGTAGTGCTGGTAGAGAGAGCTTGTAAGGCTGAAGAATTGGCCAAGGAGAAAAGGAAGCTAAAGTGGAGTTTCATGACTCGAGGAAGAGACAGATGGGTAAATCATTTCAGTCTTAATCTAAGAAATCGAAGGAATTTAACACTCGATCTAGTGCTTTAGCTAGATTCCCAACTAGAAACCAAGGGAAACAGCCTTCAGGACATAAGGCTCAGACTACTTTGGTAGTGAGTGTGGGCAATGCTCGATCTAATAGGCCTGAGTGTCAACACTATGGTTGAGGCCACCCTAGTGAGTGCTAAATGAATAGCCGAGCATGTTTCAAATATGGATCCGACAATCATTATATTAAAGATTGTCTTGAGATGGTTAAGAAGGAGAAATCCCAGAGTACGACGTCCGACAACCCTGCTCCTAGAGGAAAGCCACAGAAGAATTTAGGAAGTGGAGCAAATAATAAGAATGCCCTAGTTGGGAGGCCTGAAAACAAAGCACCTACGAGGACGTATGCAATTCGCGCTTGCGATGAGGCTTCATCTCACGACGTGATTACAGGTACCTTTTCTATCCTTGATATACCTGTTGTTGCTTTAATTGACCCGAGGTCCACCCATTCATATATTTGCATGAAATTGGTACTTAGTATGAACATGCTAGTTGAGTCTACTGAATTTGTTATAATAACTCGTTAGGAAAACGTGTGTTAGTTGATCAAGTATGTAGAAATTGTCCGTTGACAATTAGAGACCATTGTTTTTCGACTGACCTCATGGTATTGCCGTTTGATGAGTTTGATGTAATCCTTGGTATGGATTGGTTAACTTCCATGGCATTGTCGTAGATTGTGGAAGAAAATCTATTAAGTTGAAAAGCAAAGGCGGGGATGTTCTTCACGTTGAATCAAGTGAACTGGATAACTTGCCAATAGTGATATCGTCGATGATGGTAGAGAGATATTTGAGAAAAGGGTATGAAGCTTATCTCGCTTTTGTGTTGAATACTCAAGTATCAAAATATAAGATTGAGTCAGTGCCAGTTGTATGTGAGTACCCAGATGTGTTTCTGGAAGAATTGCCCGAATCACCCCGAACTAGGGTTGAATTTGGTATCGAGTTAATCCCTGGTACGACGCCCAACTCGATTGCTCTGTATAGGATGGCTCTGATGGAGTTAAAGGAGTTGAATGTGCAGTTACAAGAATTAACTGACAAGGGTTTTGCAAGACTGAGTTATTCTCCATGGGGTGCTCCAGTGCTGTTTGTGAAGAAAAAGGATAGATCGATGAGATTATGTATAGACTACCGACAACTTAACAAAGTTACAGTTAAGAACAAGTATCCTTTACCAAGAATCGACGATTTGTTTGACCAACTGAAGGGAGCCACTGTGTTTTCCAAGATAGACTAGAGCTCCGGTTACTATCAGTTGAGAGTGAAAGACTCAGACGTGTCGAAAACTGCATTTCGGACGAGGTATGGTCACTACGAATTTTTAGTGATACCTTTTGGATTAACGAATGCCCCTGCAATTTTCAGGGATTTAATAAACCGCATCTGTAACAGCCCAAAATTTACCCTAGTCGGGAAGTGGTTTCGGGACCGCTAAACCGAGTCACCGAAATGTTTGAATGTGATAATTATTGTCTAGAATATGTAATTATGAATGTGTGAAAATTTCAAGCTTCGATTTAGTCGATTGCATGTGAATTTAGTCAATAGGACTTATGCGAAAAAAATTTTAAAATGTGATAGGTCAATGCGTAAGGACCTATTAGTGCATGTGGAAAAAGGGGGGACTTGCATGTCAAATTCCCCCCCTTTAGTAGTGGCCAGCCATGACAAATAAGGTGGACAAGGTGTGATGGGCAAAACATGTCATAGACATGTTTTGTTGGTGCATCATGGGATGAATAACAAAATAAAAAGTTAATAATAAAGAAATGGAAAAAAAGGAATGATGAAAGGAAAAAAAGGGATCATCATTCATGTTCTTGCTAGCCGAATCTAAAGAAGAAAGAAAAATTGTTCATCTTTTATCATCCTTGGCCGAAAATGCTAAGAAGAAGGGGGAAGGGGAAGTAAGACATTCGGCCACTCCTTCTAGTCTTGAATAAGGTATGTAATGCATGGTAGCTTTTGGAAATTGTTGAATGTATTAAGCTAGTTACTAAGTCCCTTACTTAGCCCATGTTCAAATCTTGAATATTGTTGGTAACATGAGCAATCGGTCATCTTAAGTCACTATTAAGGTAAGGAAGTTTGTACTAGCTTTTGAAATTTTAGTTAATATTGAGTGAGTTATCAAGTGATTTTTGTAAACCATGTTGAAATTTCGATTTTGGGGGTAAGTATGGTTTTCGGCTATAAGAGATTAATAAGGGTGATGATTGTGTTACATGCTAAACTTAGATGAAATTGTGTGATTTGATAAATTAAAAGTAATAGTATAGTTGATGAATATATATAGATATACATATTCGGCCATCACTTAGGAGCTTATGTGATGTTGGGATTAAGCTTTGCATATTCGGCTATATGTGTATATATACATATATATGTAAGCCCATTCGTGATATTACCTTAGGACTATGTATATATAACCGACAAAAAAATGGGGAAAACTAGCAAAGGTGAAGGCCGAATGAGCTATAGGAGGTGTGGATGACTTTTATGCATGTGGGTGTGTGTGTATGCCATTTAGTTGGTGACATTCGGCATTTCTTAATTAACATTAGAGATGAGTAAATGAAATCGGCATGTGTGTTTGTGAAAATGCCGAATGTGAATTTGGATAATATTGAGTAATGTATGTGCTTTAAAATGATGGAATGGAGTGGATGCTTTAAATGTGTTATGAACAATTATAAGTTAAATTAAGGTTTGCTAAATTACCATTGTCATTGCCGAATATACAAACATACACATGCATGTGTAATTGAAGTATGAATGTTTAGCAAGATGGTTAAACTAGTTAATTTATCGATTTAGCTCAAGAAGCTAAAGGTGGAGAGGCAAGCAAGGGCAAAGAAAAGATCATCGAGTAACCGAGTTGGAACCGTCTTACCCAACACAAAGTAAGTCATCAAGCATATATTTTGTATTGATCTAAATAGACATAATGTCTATGTAATCATGCTGAATGGAATGATAAATTTATATACATGTATGTATGTGGTGATGAAAGTGTTGAATGAAGAGAAAAGAGGTGAGATGTATTGAGTTGTTGACCTCGGCACTAAGAGTGCGGGTTTAAATTGTACAGCACTAAGTGTGCGAGCTTGATTATGTAGCACTAAGTGTGCGAGCTTGATTATGTAGCACTAAGTGTGCGAATTTGATTATGTAGCACTAAGTGTGCGAGTTTGATTATGTAGCACTAAGTGTGCGAGTCTGATTATATAGCACTAAGTGTGCAAGTTGATTATATAGCACTGAGTGTGCGGACTTAACATATACGTTTGAATCATTATGGACACTAAGTGTGCGACATTATTAAGTCGATCACGGACAGCGGATCGGGTAAGTACCTTGAGTTCATGGCCAATAGGCGCTATGTTTATAATTGGAGTTGAGCTTGGTAAGTTGAAACCTATGTGACAATTATAATTGAAGTCACGTACATAAGATTTATTGTGGAATAGGTGAAAGGCCGTTTAGTTGTATGATTGTAACGAAAATAAAATGATGTACGAAAATGCCTCAAATATCCTATTGATGAGTATATGGAATGTGAATGAATGATTTGGTATGAGATTGAACCGATGGGTCTGAGGAACTATGGCATGGTTCGGCATGGATGGAGTAACTAGCCTCGTTCCATCTTATTTCCTATTGTGATAATGTTATTAATGGATTGTAGTGCATTGCTTATGACTTACTGAGTTATATACTCACTCGGCGTTTCCTTGTCACCTATTTTAGGTTTCTTGGACTCGTCTCTTCTTGCGTGATCGGGCCGTCATTGGAGTCATCACACCGGCTAGCAAGTTTTGGTACTTTCTTCTTAGTCGGCTTAGGAGAACATTTCGGCATGTATAGGCTATTATGTTGTGTTTGAACTTTGGTATGTAAACTTTTAGCCATGCGAAAATGGCATGAATGTTCGGTTGGGTTTGGTTTCATAACGTTAGGTCGTAAATCTTGATAATTCGACCTTTTTATGCCATATGTCATGGTTGATTATTTTGGTGTTAAAATTCATGATATGGCAATAGTGTAGTAGGGGGATGTTTGACAATGATTAGCCTTTGGCATGGCTAGTCATGATCATAATTTGTGATATGTATGAAGAATTACTAGTTAGATTAAGGAGAAATCACGAAATGGGCATAGTTGCTTTCGTAACAGGTGCTGGCAGCAGCAGTGACGTGAGATTAAACAATCACTAAAAATAGTAGGAGTGGAATTAATTGATGAATAAATTATGTATTCGAAGATCGATGAATCTATTTTCATATAGAAGCAACGAAAAGATCATATGGACAGTATGTTAAGAGATATTCAGGTTCTCGTGAGACATGGCCAGAACAGTTTCTGGATTCCCTGTTCCGACTTTGGAAATTCATTATAAATTAACCAGAGATAATTAGGAGTCATACCATATATGGATAGATTCCTCTCTGAGTCTAGTTTCTATAGAAACAAACGGCATCAGTATTGAAGCTCTGTCCAGGGAGATATCCAGGTCGTAATGCGCAAAGGTCAGTGTAGTCGATCCCTGTAACATGGGAGACTTTGACTAATAAACTGTACTAATTGGCCCGACCAAAAATTCTAGAAAAAAATATGTAGATGGGCATATGAGTTTAGTTTTAGGGAAAAATCACGAAACTGATTTTCGAGTTGTGAAACTCAAGATATGATTTTTTAAAGCAACTAGTACGCAGATTGGCAGTGTCTGAGAAATATTTTTATAAAGGGTTTGAAGTCTGTTAACACCTCGTGTTCGACTCCGGTGTCGGTCTCAGGTTCGGGGTGTTACATTTGATTGGTATCAGAGCCATGGTTTAGTCGGTTCTAGGACTACCATAGCACGTATGAGTCTAGCTATACATGCCGAATGTTAATGTTTAACTGTGTGATGACTTCTGACGGTTAAAATTTATGTTTTGATTAGTAAATGGATCCCGGTGTAGAGAGAACCTTGGCGGATGACATTGAAAGTGTAGCGGCTGCTCCTGCACCAGGGACACCGCCTGTTGAACCTCAGTCATCTGCGAATAATCAAGGTGAGGGGGCTAAACAAGCCTTCTTTACCATGATGAATGAGTGGGTCGCGCAATATGCCCGAACCAATCCTACTGTCCAACAATTCCCGAATTTGAATAATCCACCCCAAGAGCCCGTAATGCCATTAGTCAATGATTCTGGGAGGCTGAGTAAGCCACCTGTAGACTTGATTAGGAAGCGCGGGGCTGAGGAGTTCAGGGCCATAGTTACTGATGATGCTGAAAGGGCCGAGTTCTGGCTTGATAACACGATTCGGGTGTTTGATGAACTGTCATGCACACCCGATGAATGTCTAAAGTGTGCTATATCCTTGTTGCGAGACTCAGCCTACTATTGGTGGAGGACCCTGATTTCCATAGTCCCAAACGAACGAGTAACTTGAGACTTCTTTCAGACGGAATTTCGAAAGAAATATATTAGTCAACGGTTCATTGATCAAAAGCGTAAGGAATTCTTGGAACTCAAGCAAGGCCGTATGACAGTATCTGAATACGAACATGAATTCGTAAGACTCAGTAGGTATGCCCGGGAGTGTGTAGCTGATGAGGTTGCTATGTGCAAAAGATTCGAAGAAGGATTGAATGAAGATTAAAGCTACTAATGGGTATTTTGGAAATAAAAGAATTCGTAACACTAGTCGAACGAGCCTGCAAGGCGGAAGAACTTGGAAAGGAGAAGAAGAAGGCTGAATTTGAAGCTAGAGACTATCGTAAAGATCGACGAGTAAAGCTCCGTTCTCAGCCGTAAAGAAGTTCAGGGAGGACACTAATAAGTCGAGGATGACTGCGGGAATTTCCATCAGAGCACGACCATCGACGGACTCCCGAGCTACTTCGGTAGCTAGTGTGGGCAATAATCGTCAAGAGAAACCTGAATGTCCCCAATGCGGAAGACGACACCTAGGTGAATGTTGGGGTAAGTCTATTAACAGGGCCTGTTACGGATGCGGTTCGAAGGACCACTTCATTAGAGATTGCACGGAGCTTGATGAGAAGAATAAGATTCAAGGTGCAAGACCTAGTGGAGTGACAACTAGAGGTAGACTACCGAGAATTTTAGGAGGTAGGGGTGGTAGTCAGAGAGGGACCTCTGATACGGCTGTTCGAGCCGAGAACCGTACTCCTGCTAGAGCATATGCCATTCGCGCACGAGAGGAGGCATCCTCCCCTGACGTCATCACTGGTACCTTCACTCTCTTTGATACTAATGTGATTGCATTGATTGACCCTGGCTCTACTCATTCATATGTATGTGAAACCTTAGCATCCAGTAAGACTCTACCTGTTGAGTCTACTGAGTTCGTAATTCGAGTGTCAAACCCTTTGGGTCAATGCGTACTTGTTGATAAAGTGTGTAAGAGATGCCCTCTAAAAATTCGAGAATCCTGTCTTCTGGCCGATTTGATGCTTTTGCCGTTTGACGAATTTGACGTTATTCTTGGTTTGGATTGGTTGACCACGCATGATGCGGTTGTGAATTGCAAAAGCAAGACTATTGATTTGAGGTGCGCAAATAACGAGATAATCCGAGTTGAGTCTACGGATTTGGAGGGGTTGCCAGCTGTAATATCAGCAATGTTGGCCCAGAAATATGTAAGAAAAGGGTGCGAAGCATACCTTGCGTATGTACTTGATGACAAAGAGTTAGAAAAGAAACCCGAATTTGTGCCGGTGATTTGTGAATACCCGGATGTTTTTCCTGAAGAGTTACCGGGTTTGCCACCTGTTCGGGAGGTAGAGTTTGGTATTGAGCTTGTACCTGGGACTACGCCGATTTCGATAACTCCGTATCGTATGGCACCAACCGAGTTGAAAGAGTTAAAATCTCAGTTGCAAGAATTGACGGATAGAGGTTTTGCTCGACCAAGTTTCTCACCTTGGGGTGCACCAGTATTGTTCGTGAAAAAGAAGGGCGGAACCATGAGGTTGTGCATTGACTATCGTCAACTGAATAAAGTGACGATAAAGAATAAATATCCGTTGCCGCGCATCGATGATTTGTTCGACCAACTGAAGGGAGCCTCAGTGTTCTCAAAAATAGATTTGAGATCGGGCTATTATCAGTTGCGAATTCGAGATTCGGACATACCCAAAACTGCTTTCAGAACGAGGTACGGTCACTACGAGTTCTTAGTGATGCCGTTTGGGCTCACTAATGCCCCTGCAGTATTTATGGATTTGATGAATCGGATCTTCAGACCATATTTGGACCGGTTCGTAGTTGTGTTCATTGATGACATCTTGGTCTATTCAAGAGATGAGATCGAACATGCTGAACACTTGAGATTAGTGTTGCAAGTTTTGCGGGATAAGAAGTTATATGCTAAGTTCAGTAAGTGTGAGTTCTGGTTAAGAGAGGTTAGCTTCTTGGGTCATGTGGTATCCGCATCGGGTATTCGAGTTGACCCAAACAAAATCTCAGCCATACTTAACTAGAAACCTCTGAGAAATATTACTGAGGTTTGGAGCTTTTTGGGACTCGCCGGTTATTACCGACGATTTGTCAAAGGTTTCTCGATGATAGCCACACCAATGACGAAGCTACTTCAAAAGGATGCTAAGTTCGAATGGACGGAGAAATGTCAGAAAGGCTTCGATCAACTGAAAACTCATTTGACTGAAGCTCCAATTTTAGTGCAACCCGAATCAGGCAAAGAGTTTGTCATTTAAAGTGACGCATCCCTACTCGGGTTGGGTTGCGTATTGATGCAAGAAGGTCGAGTTGTGGCCTATGCGTCGAGACAATTGAAGCCACACGAGAGAAATTATCCAACCCATGATCTCGAGCTAGCCGCCATCGTATTTGCTTTGAAAATATGGCGACATTATTTGTTCAGCGAAAAGTGCCATGTATTTTCGGATCACAAAAGTCTCAAATATTTGATGACTCAAAGAGACTTAAATCTGCGACAAAGACGTTGGCTTGAGTTGTTGAAAGATTACGAGCTTGTCATTGATTACCACCAGGGAAAGGCTAATGTGGTTGCGGACGCCTTAAGCAGGAAATCGCTGTTTGCTTTACGAGCGATGAATGTGCACTTGTCTGTTCTACCCGACAATGTGTTAGTAGCTGAATTAAAGGCCAAACCATCATTGATTCATCAAATTCGTGAAGCTCAGAAAGTCGACGATGAATTGGTTGCAAAACGGGCTGAATGTATTCCGAATATGGAATCCGAATTTCAAATTGATGAGGACGATTGTTTGAGGTTCAGAAGTCGTTTGTGTGTTCCAAGAAATTCGGAACTCATTTCGATGATTCTGAACGAAGCCCATTGTAGCCGAATGTCAATTCACCCGGGGAGTACGAAAATGTACAACGATTTGAAACGTCAATTTTGGTGGCATGGTATGAAACGGGACATCTCCAACTTTGTTTCGAGATGTTTAATATGTCAACAAGTGAAAGCGGAACATCAAGTGCCTTCAGGATTACTTCAGCCGATCATGATACCCGAGTGGAAATGGGATCGAGTCACAATGGACTTTGTGTCCGGACTACCATTGTCAACAAGTAAGAAGGATGCGATTTGAGTTGTTGTTGATAGACTGACTAAGTCGGTTCACTTTATCCCCGTGCGTACGGATTTTTCATCGGATAAACTAGCCGAATCGTATGTTTCTCAGATTGTGAGATTACATGGAGTACCTATTTCTATCGTGTCGGATAGAGATCCGAGATTCACCTCGCGATTTTGGAAGAAATTGCAAGAAGCGTTGGGTACCAAGCTGCATTTTAGCACCGCTTTTCATCCACAAACCGATGGTCAATCCGAGCGGATAATTCAGATACTTGAGGATATGTTGAGATGTTGCATCCTTGAGTTTAGTGGTTCATGGGAACGGTATTTACCTTTGATTGAATTCGCTTACAACAATAGTTTTCAATCATGTATTAAGATGGCACCTTACGAGGCTTTGTACGGGCGTAAATGCCGTACACCATTGTTTTGGACCGAGCTCGGTGAAAGTAAAATTTTCGGAGTTGATTTGATTAAAGATGCCGAACAGAAAGTAAAAGTAATCCGTGAAAGTCTGAAGGCAGCCACAGATCGTCAGAAATCGTATGCGGACTTGAAACGAAAGGACATTGAATATCAGGTGGGAGATAAAGTGTTCCTTAAAGTTTTGCCTTGGAAAAAGGCACTCAGGTTTGGCCGTAAGGGCAAGTTGAGCCCGAGATTCATTGGGCCGTACGAAATCTCCGAACGAGTTGGTCCGGTTGCGTATAGATTGATTTTGCCCCCTGAGCTTGAAAAGATTCACGACGTCTTTCATGTTTCGATGCTTCGACGCTATCGATCTGATCCATCGCACATAATTAGCCCATCAGAGGTTGAAATTCAAGCCGATATGAGTTATGAAGAAGAACCGATACGTATCCTAGGTCTTGAAGTGAAGGAGTTGCGAAACAAAAGGGTTCCGTTAGTGAAGGTGTTATGGCTCAAACACGGGATCGAGGAAGCTACTTGGGAAACCGAGAGCTCAATGAAAGAACGATACTCAAACCTATTTACCGGTAAGATTTTCGGGGACGAAAATTTCTCAAGTGGGGGAGAGTTGTAACAGCCCAAAATTTACCCTAGTCGGGAAGTGGTTTCGGGACCGCTAAACCGAGTCACCGAAATGTTTGAATGTGGTAATTATTGTCTAGAATATGTAATTATGAATGTGTGAAAATTTCAAGCTTCGATTTAGTCGATTGCATGTGAATTTAGTCAATAGGACTTATGCGAAAAAATTTTAAAATGTGATAGGTCAATGCGTAAGGACCTATTAGTGCATGTGGAAAAAGGGGGACTTGCATGTCAAATTCCCCCCCCTTTAGTAGTGGCCGGCCATGACAAATAAGGTGGACAAGGTGTGATGGGCAAAACATGTCATAGACATGTTTTGTTGGTGCATCATGGGATGAATAACAAAATAAAAAGTTAATAATAAAGAAATGGAAAAAAAAGAATGATGAAAGGAAAAAAAAGGGATCATCATTCATGTTCTTGCTAGCCGAATCTAAAGAAGAAAGAAAAATTGTTCATCTTTTATCATCCTTGGCCGAAAATGCTAAGAAGAAGGGGAAGGGGAAGTAAGACATTCGGCCACTCCTTCTAGTCTTGAATAAGGT
Source organism: Gossypium hirsutum (assembly GCF_007990345.1). Classification (NCBI taxonomy): domain Eukaryota; kingdom Viridiplantae; phylum Streptophyta; class Magnoliopsida; order Malvales; family Malvaceae; genus Gossypium; species Gossypium hirsutum. The sequence goes on along the minus strand of NC_053434.1, from coordinate 69,453,352 downwards.
ATGTAATGCATGGTAGCTTTTGGAAATTGTTGAATGTATTAAGCTAGTTACTAAGTCCCTTACTTAGCCCATGTTCAAATCTTGAATATTGTTGGTAACATGAGCAATCGGTCATCTTAAGTCACTATTAAGGTAAGGAAGTTTGTACTAGCTTTTGAAATTTTAGTTAATATTGAGTGAGTTATCAAGTGATTTTTGTAAACCATGTTGAAATTTCGATTTTGGGGGTAAGTATGGTTTTCGGCTATAAGAGATTAATAAGGGTGATGATTGTGTTACATGCTAAACTTAGATGAAATTGTGTGATTTGATAAATTAAAAGTAATAGTATAGTTGATGAATATATATAGATATACATATTCGGCCATCACTTAGGAGCTTATGTGATGTTGGGTTTAAGCTTTGCATATTCGGCTATATGTGTATATATACATATATATGTAAGCCCATTCGTGATATTACCTTAGGACTATGTATATATAACCGACAAAAAAATGGGGAAAACTAGCAAAGGTGAAGGCCGAATGAGCTATAGGAGGTGTGGATGACTTTTATGCATGTGGGTGTGTGTGTATGCCATTTAGTTGGTGACATTCGGCATTTCTTAATTAACATTAGAGATGAGTGAATGAAATCGGCATGTGTGTTTGTGAAAATGCCGAATGTGAATTTGGATAATATTGAGTAATGTATGTGCTTTAAAATGATGGAATGGAGTGGATGCTTTAAATGTGTTATGAACAATTATAAGTTAAATTAAGGTTTGCTAAATTACCATTGTCATTGCCGAATATACAAACATACACATGCATGTGTAATTGAAGTATGAATGTTTAGCAAGATGGTTAAACTAGTTAATTTATCGATTTAGCTCAAGAAGCTAAAGGTGGAGAGGAAGCAAGGGCAAAGAAAAGATCATCGAGTAACCGAGTTGGAACCGTCTTACCCAACACAAAGTAAGTCATCAAGCATATATTTTGTATTGATCTAAATAGACATAATGTCTATGTAATCATGCTGAATGGAATGATAAATTTATATACATGTATGTATGTGGTGATGAAAGTGTTGAATGAAGAGAAAAGAGGTGAGATGTATTGAGTTGTTGACCTCGGCACTAAGAGTGCGGGTTTAAATTGTACAGCACTAAGTGTGCGAGCTTGATTATGTAGCACTAAGTGTGCGAGCTTGATTATGTAGCACTAAGTGTGCGAGCTTGATTATGTAGCACTAAGTGTTCGAATTTGATTATGTAGCACTAAGTGTGCGAGTTTGATTATGTAGCACTAAGTGTGCGAGTTTGATTATATAGCATTAAGTGTGCGAGTTGATTATATAGCACTGAGTGTGCGGACTTAATATATACGTTTGATTATGTAGCACTAAGTGTGCGAGTTTGATTATGTAGCACTAAGTGTGCGAGTTTGATTATGTAGCACTAAGTGTGCGAGTTTGATTATATAGCATTAAGTGTGCGAGTTGATTATATAGCACTGAGTGTGCGGACTTAATATATACGTTTGAATCATTATGGACACTAAGTGTGCGACATTATTAAGTCGATCACGGACAGCGGATCGGGTAAGTACCTTGAGTTCATGGCCAATAGGCGCTATGTTTATAATTGGAGTTGAGCTTGGTAAGTTGAAACCTATGTGACAATTATAATTGAAGTCACGTACATAAGATTTATTGTGGAATAGGTGAAAGGCCGTTTAGTTGTATGATTGTAACGAAAATAAAATGATGTATGAAAATGCCTCAAATATCCTATTGATGAGTATATGGAATGTGAATGCATGATTTGGTATGAGATTGAACCGATGGGTCTGAGGAACTATGGCATGGTTCAGTATGGATGGAGTAACTAGCCTCGTTCCATCTTATTTCCTATTGTGATAATGTTATTAATGGATGGTAGTGCATTGCTTATGACTTACTGAGTTATATACTCACTCGGCGTTTCCTTGTCACCTATTTTAGGTTTCTTGGACTCGTCTCTTCTTGCGTGATCGGGCCGTCATTGGAGTCATCACACCGGCTAGCAAGTTTTGGTACTTTCTTCTTAGTCGGCTTAGGAGAACATTTCGGCATGTATAGGCTATTATGTTGTGTTTGAACTTTGGTATGTAAACTTTTAGCCATGCGAAAATGGCATGAATGTTCGGTTGGGTTTGGTTTCATAACGTTAGGTCGTAAATCTTGATAATTCGACCTTTTTATGCCATATGTCATGGTTGATTATTTTGGTGTTAAAATTCATGATATGACAATAGTGTAGTAGGGGGATGTTTGACAATGATTAGCCTTTGGCATGGCTAGTCATGATCATAATTTGTGATATGTATGAAGAATTACTAGTTAGATTAAGGAGAAATCACGAAATGGGCATAGTTGCTTTCGTAACAGGTGCTGGCAGCAGCAGTGACGTTAGATTAAAAAATCACTAAAAATAGTAGGAGTGGAATTAATTGATGAATAAATTATGTATTCGAAGATCGATGAGTCTATTTTCATATAGAAGCAACGAAAAGATCATATGGACAGTATGTTAAGAGATATTCAGGTTCTCGTGAGACATGGCCAGAACGGTTTCTGGATTCCCTGTTCCGACTTTGGAAATTCATTATAAATTAACCAGAGATAATTAGGAGTCATACCATATATGGATAGATTCCTCTCTGAGTCTAGTTTCTATAGAAACAAACGGCATCAGTATTGAAGCTCTGTCCAGGGAGATATCCAGGTCGTAATGCGCAAAGGTCAGTGTAGTCGATCCCTGTAACATGGGAGACTTTGACTAATAAACTGTACTAATTGGCCCGACCAAAAATTCTAGAAAAAAATATGTAGATGGGCATATGAGTCTAGTTTTAGGGAAAAATCACGAAACTGATTTTCGAGTTGTGAAACTCAAGATATGATTTTTTTAAAGCAACTAGTACGCAGATTGGCAGTGTCTGAGAAATATTTTTATAAAGGGTTTGAAGTCTGTTAACACCTCGTGTTCGACTCCGGTGTCGGTCTCGGGTTCGGGGTGTTACAGCATCTTTTGACCCTATTTGGATAAATTTGTTGTAGTGTTTATCAATGATAGTTTGATTTTTCTTGTAGTGAGTTTGAACATGCCGGTCACTTGAGGACAGTGTTGTAGATTCTAAGAGACAAACAATTGTATGCTAAATTTAGTAAGAGTGAGTTTTGGCTTAAAGAAGTCGGATTTTGGGACATATCGTATCTGGTGATGGGATCTGAGTTTATACAAGGAAGATCTCGGCCACTGTAGGTTGGAAACCTCCGAGGAATGCATCTGAGGTTGGAAGCTTTTTGGGTTTAGTCGGCTATTACCGAAGGTTTGTTAAAGGATTTTCCATGATCGCTACTCCAATGACGAAGCTGTTATAGAAGGATGTCAAATTCGAATGGTCAGAAAAATGCCAACAGAGTTTCGAAATGTTAAAAACATTGTGGACTAAGGCCTCGATTTTAATTCAACCTGAACCGGGCAAAGAATTTGTAGTTTATAGTGACGTGTCATTGAATGGTCTCAAATGTGTAGCAAGAAGGCAAGGTGATAGCTTATGTCTTGAGGTAGTTGAAACCACATGAGAAAATTTATCCGATCCATGATTTGGAGCTAGTCACCATTGTATTCACATTAAAGATTTTGAGACACCATTTGTATGGCGAGAAATGTCGAGTATTCATCGATCACAAAAGCCTAAAGTACTTGATGACTCAAAAGGAGTTAAACTTGTGGCAACGGAGGTGGCTAGAACTGATAAAAGATTATGATTTAGTGATTGACTATCATCCGAGAAAGGCAAATGTAGTTGCCGATGCCTTGAGTAGGAAATCCTTGTTTGCATTAAAGGCTATGAACACCCAGTTAGCTTTATCGGATGATAGCTCTATTTTAGCTGAATTGAGAGCTAAACCGATGTTCTTCTAAGAAATCTTTGAAGCTCAAAAAATCTGACAACAAATTGCAAGCCAAAAGAGTTCAATGTGAATCGGGTGTAGAAACAGAGTTTCGGATTAATTCTGATGGATACTTGATGTTCCAAGATAGGATTTGTGTTCCTAAAGGTACCGAACTAATTCAGAAGATCTTAAGCGAGGCACATAGTAGTCGTTGGTCAGTCCATTCGGGAAGTACCAAAATGTACAACAATTTAAAGAGACTGTATTGGTGGCCGGGTATTAAAAAGGATATCTTAGAGTTTGTTTCAAAATGCTTGATATGTCAACAAGTGAAAGCCGAGCACCAAGTACCCTCTGGGCTACTTCAACCTGTGACTATCCCTGAGTGGAAATGGGACCAGATTACTATGGATTTTGTAACGGGATTACCGTTGTCACCAAGAAAGAAAGATGTTGTTTGGGTCGTAGTGGATCGATTAACTAAGTCGGCTCACTATATTCCGGTACGTACTGACTACTCACTCGACAAGTTAGCCAAGTTGTATGTTTCTGAAATTCTGAGACTTCATGGAGTACCTTTGTCGATCATATCGGATAGAGATCCGAGATTCACATCGTGATTTTGGAAGAAGCTATAAGAGGCTTTAGGTACAAGATTGAGTTTTAGTACCGCCTTTCATCTGCAAACTGATGGTCAGTCAGAGAGAGTAATCCAGGTTTTGGAAGAGATGCTTCGATGTTGTGTATTAGAATTCCAAGGCAGTTGGGAAAGGTATTTGCTGTTGGTGGAATTTGCTTATAATAACAGGTTTTAGTCGAGCTTGAAAATGGCACCTTATGAGGCTTTGTATGGGCGTAAGTGTCGAACGCCTTTGTATTGGTCTGAACTCAGAGAGAGTCAGATTCACGGAGTCAATCTAGTCAAGGAAACCGAAGAAAAAGTAAGAGTAATCCATGATTGCTTGAAGGCCGCTTTGGATAGACAGAAATCCTACGCTGATTTGAAGCGGAAAGAGATTGAGTTTCAAGTCAGTGATAAGGTATTTTTGAAAGTGTCTCCATGGAAGAAAGTTCTGAGGTTTGGTCAGAAGGGCAAACTGAGTCCGTGTTTTATTAGATCATATGAGGTTACCAAAAAGATAGGGCCGATGGCATATCGGTTAGCCTTACCATCTGAGTTAGAGAAGATTCACGATGTATTCCATGTATCTATGTTACACCGATATCGATCAGATCCATCGCATGTGATTTCACTAACTGAGGTTGAAATTCAACTGAACATGACTTATGGTAAGGAACTGGTCAAGATTTTGCCTCGGGAAATCAAACAATTGAGAAAAAAAACTATAGCACTTGTGAAAGTACTATGGCATAGATGGGGAGCCTGAGGAGACTATGAGAAATCAATACCCAAACCTTTTCACTGGTAAGATTTTTGGGGACGAAAATCCCTAAGGGGGAGAAATGTAACAGCCCGATTTTGGGGTTAATCAAAAAAGCGATTTCGGGACCATAAATTCAAGGCTGAGAAATTTTTTTTTATTATTTTAGTATTATTTTATGTGTTGTAGTATGATTTTATGAGCGCATGTGTTATAGTATGATTTTATGAGTGCATGAAAATTATTAACGAACAAATTTTAGCGATTGTAAGCTTAATCGCGAAAAAGGACTAAATCGCGTAAAGGGTAAAAGTTCTATTTTACTTGGTAGATAGACCAAATAGCTAGAGAAAAATAATTGGGGGTCTTTAAAGGGCAAATAAACCCTTTTTAGGAGAGTGGTTGGCCGTTGGGGGGCAAGAGAGGTCAAAGGTCAATATTAGGTGTGTTTGGTGACTTAATTGATTAAAATAAAAATAAAAGAAAGAGAAAAAGATATCATCTTCTTCTCATTTCCTTCCCCACCAAAAATAGCAGAAAATTGAGGGTTTTTGGAAGCTTGAACTCGCAGCCACTCTCCATCTTTGAAAGTAAGAGATTTAGATAACCTTACTTGATGATTTTTATGTTTTTGAAGCCCCTAAAGCTTAATTTAGCTATTGAGGGGACTATTTTGCAAAAAAATTGAAAGTTTAAGGTTTTTTTATGAAAGCTTTTGAGATGTTTTCTGAAATATTATGGAAGAAAATGAGTTATGGTGTAACACCCCAAACCCGGCCCAGACGTTATGGCCGAATCTGACGTGCCACATTGGAGTTGAAAACCCAAGTTCCGTTTTAGTGTTTTAAAAACCATATATTTTGTTGAGTTAACAAAGTGAATGGAAGCTGGGCACCAGGTAGGTGTAACACCCCGTACCCGAGACCGTTGTCGGAGTCGAACACAAGGTGCTAACCGACTTAATTAATTTACTTACACAGTCCACTTTTAAAAATTTCCAGGCAGTTGGCTAACTGCGTCACTATCACCTTAAAAATCATATCTTGAGTTCCAAAGCTCAAAAATCAGTTCCATAATTTTTTTCCTGAAACAAGACTCACATGTCCATCTACAGATTTTTTTCTAGAATTTTTGGTTGAGCCAATTAGTACAGTTTATTAGTTAAAGTCTCCCCTGTTTCAGGGTTCGACTACACTGACCTTTGCACATTACGACTTGGATATCTCCCTGTACTGGGCTTCAATACTGATTCCGTTTGTTTCTATAGAAACTAGACTCGAAAAGGAATCTGTACATATATGGAATGACTTATAATTATCTCTGGTTAATTTATAATGAATTTCCAAAGTTGGAACAGGGAATCTAGAAACTGTTCTGGCCCTATCTCACGAAAACTTAAATATCTCTTAACATACTGTTCATATGATCGTTTTGTTACTTTCCTATGAAAATAGAGTCATCAAGGTTTGATTACATAATTTATTCACTATTTAATTCCATTCCTACTATTTTTAGTGATTTTTCACATTCACATAACTGCTGCTATCAGCATCTATTTTTAAGGTAAACTTTACCTATTTCATGATCCTCCATGGATCAACTAGAGTTTGTCATACATATACCAAAAGTGATCATGAATGACCATTCCCATGGCTAACCGTTACCAACATTTCCATACCTCTCGACAAACAACATACAAAACGATTTTAATGCTATGATCAAAGTATATTTAAGCCGTTTTCGCATGGCTATCCAAATTTACACAAAACCGAAGGATACATGACCAACAACAAAAAGGGTAGTCCTATACATGCCATTTTCAGAGTTCAACCAAAAGTGTACCAAAAGGGCTTTGATAGTGTGGGCGACTTCGACTTCAATAATCCCGAGTCCGATAACTGACGAACCAAAATCTATAAAATAGAGATTCAAAGAACGGAGTAAGCATTTAATGCTTAGTAAGTTTTAAGCAAAACAAAGTGTTCTCAATCACTATCATTGGTCATTCATTTCAACTGTTCGATGAAGTTAATCTAGAGCTTCATCTCGATCTATAATATCATTAAACGCAACACTTGGCTGCCACATATATACTTTCGAATAATAATGACCTAGATGGTCAAATATTTCCAAAGCACATTCTTCATCGATTTTCAACTTTCAATAATCCTTTCCACTTGTTCATAATCACATCCATACTTTTAAGTATTTCAACATTACAAGTACTAAATTACCATAGGCACATAAAGAACCAAACATATTCCTTATCACATATACGTAAGCTTACAAATCATAATCCTTACCTTGTACTGGCACATCTAGCTCAACCCAACCCATACTCAAATCATAAGGCTTTTGGGCAGAATATGCACTAATACATAAGAATATTTCATCGCATACTTTATTATACAAACATACCATTACCAATTAGATCATTCTCATATTTGGAGTTATAATATTAATCACATTTACCTACCTCTTTGATACTGATAATTCACCTCGAAATCACTCCACCGATGAGTAAGTAATACGTACCTGAACATCTTAAATACATAATACTTATTTGATGGTAACTTAATGCAGATACTCAATATCAAAGTCTTACTTGAATCCTATCATTTAGCCGTCGGGTCTTTAAAGCTCGGATATAGTACGAGCACGAAGCCTACGGACATTAATCAGGATAATATTCTCGCATAAAGCCTGCGGGGTTTTAACCCGGATATAGTACTGACACAAATGCCCTTCGGGACTTATCACATTTATACACTTTCACATCCATCACATTGGCCATTCGACCTTATCACATATATACACTTTCACATTCATCACATTGGCCATTAGGTCTTATCTCATATATACACTTTCACATTCATCACATTGGCCATTCGGCCTTATCACATATATACACTTTCACATTCATCACGTTGGTCACTCGACCCTATCACATATATACACTTTCACATTCATCACGTTGGCCACTCGGCCCTATCACATATATATACTTTCACATTCATCACATTGGCCACTCGGCCCTATCACATATATATACTTGTACATCAATTTCATCATAACAAAATTGACTAGGTATACTAGTCATTTGTGGCTTCTAGCTTCACTTTAATACGGATTTGGTACTTTGATTACCAATGTTTAATCGATAGCTTATAAGCAACTCAAATGGTTTTATTAAGGTTTACAACAAAATCCCAAATTCAGCACAAGCTGTTTTTCCTGAGCAACAGTCATTAAATTATTCGTAAATGGAGCTACGAAACTCCAAATGAACTGCCATTAATTTTCCCTGAAAATAGACTCATACATATCTTATCCAGCAAATTTTCAGAATTTTTTGGCCAATCAATACCAGATTTTTCTTAAAGTTTCCCTTGTTTCACTGTTTGACTAATCTGACCACTCTTCACTACGAATCAAATTTCTCATTGTACGGAATTCAAAATGTGTTCTATTTGATTTAATTTGAAACTAGACTCATTAAGGAGTCTAAGCATATAAATTTTATCTTATAACCATTTTTGTACAAATTATAATGATTTTCTAAAAACAGAACAGGGGATTTCGGAGTCATTCTGACACAGTCCCACACAACTTTAAATATCTCTTTATAGGAAATTTCTTTGCTTCCACGGTCTCTTTTATAATAAACTAGACTAACTAAGCTTTGATTACATATTTTATTCAGCCTATAATTCCACTCCAACAATTTATAGTGATTTTCTAAAATCACGTTACTGCTGCTGTCCAAAGCAAATTATTACAATTTGCTCTTAAATTTCCAAGTCCAAACACTTATGAACTTACCTTTTGAGTTTAAGACATATCATGGCCACATCATATCTTATTAACTCAACTCATTATGTCCTATTTTGATTGAATTTACTCAACGTTTGATCACTTAAAACTTACCTCGAAAGTGGTCGACGATTAGGTATCCACGGCTATTCGTTTACATTCTCTTTTTCCCCTATCCGACTTTGATCCTCTTTGCTCTTAAGCTAAAGCCGCAGAGCACTTTCGAACACCATCACTCAGCTTGGATTGAAGCATCGGATACAAAAACTTTAACCTTCATGTACAATTAATTTCGGCATTCAATCCCCTTAAATTTCAGCTTGTAAAACAATTAATAGCAGTTTTAGACATCATAGTCTTCACCCATTTAGACAACATTCTTTAACATCTAAATAGCTCATTTATATATCATTTGTTCATTAACAACTTCAACCATTATTAATATAAATTTACAATCACTTTGATAACATTAATTATCGTCTAAACAACAATTTTTTTGCTGCATTAAAACACTAAACAATAGTCCTTAAAACAACATAAATACACCACTATCTGAACGTCATTAACAACACAATATTCAAACAGCATCAATACCACAATCAGATAGCATAAGCAGGGCAGCAATGAACAATACCAACAAGGTAAAATTCGGACAATGATTTAACATTTTCAACAATTGTCAAACACAAGAGAATAAAAGTTCAAGGAAAGCTCACTAAGGTTCCCAACACCGATTCTACCTATTCAATTTGCTCTTTCCCTTTTCTACTACAACCTTCTCCTACCTTGTTAGCTAAATACAATCAACCCCAAAGTTACAAAAATGGATTATAACAACACAAGCATTCACTAAATTCTTTTAACACAAGTGAGAAACTCTTCATCTACTAGACATGCAACATTTGCAACTAGAAAAGAAAATCTTCTCTTCTCCCACATATTCATCAAGCTCAAATCAACAATGCAACCAGAATTTGTCAACGAAAAGCTATGGGCAAGGGAGAGTTTAGAAGAGTTACCCTTCTACTTGAAAATTTTAACTTCTAAGCAAACAAATTTCATGGTTTTCCACTACATGCAGCTGCCCTCTCCTTTCTAGCTTCATTCCTTTCTTCCTCTTTTCATTTCGGCCAAGAAGAACCGATTTCTTCTTTTCTTTCCTGCTCAAGTCACGGCAATAGGGGGGAACATGGATGAGACAACTTTGTTCTCATCACCCCTCCCTTTTCATTTCTTTATTACTAACCCTTTATTATATTCTTTCTCCCATAACACACTAACACAACATGTTTCCAACATGTTTCACCCCATAACATTTTTTCCACTCTCATGCTCATGGCCGGCCACTACTAATTAGGGGGGAAATTGACATGCAAGTCCACCCTTTTTATTTCATGCACTAATAGATCCTTATGTTTTGACCTATCACATTTCAAAAGTGTCACACATAAGTCCTATTGACTAAATTCACATGCAATTTACTAAATCAAAGCTTAAAACTTTCACACATTCGTATTCACATATAATAGTCATAAAATATGATGGCTAATTATTTTTACGACTCGATTTTGTGGTCCCGAAACCACTTTTCGACTAGGGTCAAATTAGGGGTGTCACAGTAGGTATCCAAGACAGAGGAGGTGAGCCATGAAGGCTGCTTAATTATCAAGCTCTTCGATTGGATCCAATCCTAGACATGCCCACAACCATTGCCACACTTTGTTATATCGAGTTTAAATTTGTTTAAGTGGACGTCTTTGATAAATCGATTAATCGTTGCATTGAGAAATTTTGAAATCAAGTATCGTTTTGAAAATACATCCTAAGTCTAGCCCATTTGAATAATTATCAACCAGGTTTAAAGTTATTAAAAATAAAATAATCCCGAAAAGAAATAAAAGAAAAGTTAAAATGGCCTTATTACAACCCAAAAATAAATAATAATTAAAGGAAATTTAATGAAAACCAATGCTTATTTAAAAGCCCAAAGGCGATCACCGTGGCCACTCTAAATCCCCTCCGGCTCCAAATCCCCACATCAAGGCTCACCTGCAAGGTTAAGGAAAAGGGGTGAGTTTGGAAACTCAGTGTGCAACAAGCCCCTTTCAAAGCCCAAAACAATATCAGCCTGTTGGGCCTAAGCCCAAATCCAATCTCAACATATATTGGGCCGTAGCCTTTTCATATCTCATATTTCATAACACTGGGCCGAAGCCTTTTACTGTAAACGGTATGGCCCATAGGCCCATTTCAATATCACATGTATCGTCACTGAAAGAATGAATGCAAGCCCATTTGGGGAGACTACTCGACCCACCATCCGCTACTCTCCACCCGTACCAACCAACACACCATGTGGGGAATAACTCAACCCACCCAACCATAACTCTCCACTGGCAGCATAGCTGCTTTATCATATAACTGGAGGCCTAGCCTCTTTTAATAACTGGGGCAAAGCCCTTTTAATAACTAGGGCATAAGCTCTTTTAATAACTTGGGCATAAGCCCTTTTGTACTTCCTCCATCCATATAAAAACCCAACCCAATGCATTTATGAATACATCATGTGCATATCATACAGATCATGTGCATATCATACATATCATGTGCATATCATATCAATCATGTATATCAAAATCCCATGCATCAAATTCATAATTAAACCCTAAGGGTATAATGGTCATTTTTACCTAGGGGCAAAACGGTCTTTTTCATATTATTAGGGTAATTCTATAATTCTAAAAAAAATTCAGGTTTTCCATGTTCATTAACGGTTATTAACAATTCATGTGTGCAAACAGTGATTCTGGCCCATTTTTAGCGAAATTGAGTTATTGGGCCAAAAACCCTAATGGGCCCTACTTAGCCGATTTTGTTATCTAGGCCCATTTAGCCTATATTCCATGACGGTTTTATCAGTCTCGATGCGCAATTTAACCAGTTTTCATATTCTACCAATTTTACCCAAATGGGCTCGAAAGCCCATTGGGCCCTACTCCAGCCCCTTGAGGCCCAACTTACCGAGAACGCCAAAAATCACATTCTTACCGTTTCCATTGTTCCCGATCATCATCTCATCGAATCTAACTAACCAATGAGCATTCGCTTGCTCACAAGTCCTCGAAATGCCAAAATTTCGACATTTTAGCTTTTCGGCATTTATTGCTTTAAGCTATGCATAAGGGTTCGTTACACACCTGTTTTGCAATATTCCTCGACGAGATCTCCTACACGATTTCTCCTATAATCCATTGTTAATAAATCAGCTCCCAATAATTGAACCAAATCAAAAATCATCTAATATTAATACTTACACATTCGGCCACCATCCATAATGGCCTTAGGAACCTTACCTTTGCCGCGATTGATGACTAGGTCTAGCCACTCCGGTGATCCAAGCTAATCCAAGTCGACACTACACCTTGCTGCTCCTCCACTAAATAAACCATAAAAATATTAAAAGAAGACCCCATAAGGCCTATACCCATATTCAACCACCTCCCTAAACTAGAGGGGTTTCGGCTTTTGGCCAATAGTTACTCTAGGAATCGTTTAGAGTTCGAGCACTTACCACAGTCTTTCTCCTCTTGAATCTGTATGCCTAAAGGAAAAGGGAATTGAACACCAACAATTTAAAAGGAAAGAAAAGGTTGCTGGTCACAAAGAATCGGCACCCTCTTAGCTTCACTGATTTCGGCTTTTACGGTATTTCGGCAGAAGTAGAGATAAAGGAAAGAAACAATGGATGAATGGAGGGAAATAGTGGGCTGGTTTGAAAGAAGGAGAAGGAAGAAAAGGTGAATGGAGAGATAGTAGATTCGGTTGCAAAAATAAAAAGATAGAAAAAGACTAACCTCAAGGGAGAAAACGACACACAAATACCTAAGTGCCGAAAATCCCCTCTCCAATCTCCCTTATTCGGCCAACTCTATCTTCATATCAAATCCCTAAAATCTCTCCCCTTATCCCTCCTTAATCCATGCATTTGACTTGATCCAAACTCTCCTCTTACATAATCCACTTGGGTTCCAACACTTACCCTTCCTGCACATAAAAATAAATTCCCCTATTTGGCAACACAGGGAATCGATCCCATGTCTTCCCCTATGCCCCACACGCCACCTTTTTAGGAGCTTAGTGGCGCCACCCTTGCCACTTTACTAAAGTTCTTTTTGTGATACATTTCTCCCACAACTTTACATAAGGTCACCTAGCCAGGACCCCCAACTCTTAAGTCTTAAAATTTGAAAATTCTACCGGATTTTGGCCAACACATGGGCCTTCCATAAGCCCATTTACATACTCAAATTATGAATTTCACAATCACATACCAAATTTTAGAAACTTTACTTAAAATACCAAGAATCGCGAAAAAAAACACGAAAATCAGGATGTTACAACTCTACCCTCCTTAAAGAAATTTCGGCCTCGAAATTTACCTGATCCAAACAGTTGAGGGTACTGCTGACGCATTGCCTCTTCGGTCTCCCAGGTAGCTTCTTCCTTGCCATGGTTCCTCCAAAGTACCTTCACTAATGGGACTGACCTCCTTCTCAACACCTTGACATCGCGATCAAGTATTTGCACAGGTTCCTCTTCAAAAGTCAAATCCGACCGTATTTCGATTTCTGCAACTGGCACGATATGAGTTGGGTCAGAACGATATCGCCTTAGCATGGACACATGAAAAATGTCGTGAATACGATCCAGCTCTGGAGGTAACTCTAGTTGATAAGCCACCGGCCCTATCCGCTTAATAACTCGGTAAGGCCCAATAAACCGTGGGCTCAACTTACCCTTCTTACCAAATCTCAATATCTTCTTCCAAGGTGAAACTTTCAAAAAGACCATGACCCCTACAGCATATTCAATATCCTTACGTTTCAGATCGGCATAAGACTTTTGTCGATCCGCTGCCTCCTTTAACCTATTCCGGATCACCTTAATCTTGTCTTCAGTATCTGCTACCAACTCTGGCCCAAGTATTTACCTTTCCCCCACTTCTGCCCAACAAGTGGGCGAACGGCACCTTCGCCCATACAGTGCTTCAAAAGGAGTCATCTGAATACTTGCTTGGTAACTGTTGTTATACGCGAACTCCGCCAATGGCAAATGGTCCTCCCAGCTGCCCCTAAACTCAATAGCACAACCCCTCAACATATCCTCTAAAATGTGAATAACCCTCTCTGACTGCCCATCCGACTGAGGGTGAAAAGCCGTACTGAAATCCAATCGCATTCCCAACGCCTCATGCAACTTCTGCCAAAACCGAGATGTAAACCTTGGGTCTCGGTCCAAAATTATTGATGCTGGCACACCATGCAATCGTACTATCTCCGCCACATACAATTTGGCCAACTTTTGAAGTGAGTAGTCAGTTCGGATAGGTATGAAATGAGCAGATTTCGTGAGTCTATCCACAATCACCCAAACCGAATCCTTCTTAGAAGGTGCCAACAGCAACCCACTTACAAAGTCCATAGTTACCCTTTCCCACTTCCAAAGTGGTATCTTTACCGGCTGTAACAATCCCGAAGGCAGTTGATGCTCGGCCTTCACTTGTTGACATGTCAAACATCTCCCTATAAATTCGGTCACTTCTCGCTTAAGCCCAGGCCACCAATATTACTCTCGCAAGTCTTGATACAACTTACTCCCTCCTGGATGCATAGCACAAGGTCCATTATGTGCCTCTTTCAAAATCATCAATCTCAAGTCGAAGTCTTTCGGCATACAAATTCTTCCTCAAAAACAAAGAACTCCCTCACTATTTAACCCAAAGTTCGGATTTTCCCCCTTCTCAACTTGCTGAAACTGAGAAACCAACAACTCGTCTTCCAACTATTGCTTCTTAATCTGTTCTACCCAAGTCGGTCTTACTTGTAACTCAGCCAACAAACTTCCATCGTCACACAAACTTAGACGAGCAAACAATGCCTTCAACTCCTCCACAGCCCTTCGACTTAGCGCATCAGCCACGACATTTGCCTTACCTAGATGGTACTCAATCGAACAGTCATAGTCTTTTAACAACTCTATCCACCTTCGCTGCCTTAGATTCAGCTCCTTTTGAGTCAGTAAGTACTTAAGACTCTTGTGATCCGTAAAGATGATGCATTTCTCCCCATACAGGTAATGCCTCCACATCTTAAGTGCAAAGATTACCGCTGCCAATTCCAAGTCATGAGTAGGATAGTTTACCTCATAAGGCTTAAGCTGTCGTGAAGCATAAGCGACCACTTTACCCTCTTGCATTAACACGCAGCCCAAACCTACATGTGACGCATCGCTGTATACCGTGAAATCTTTACCAAACTCTGGCTAGATCAAAACTGGCGCTTCTGTCAAAACCTTCTTCAACTTCTCAAAAGCCTCTTGCTGCTTATTTGTCTAAACAAAAGGTGCCCCCTTTCTTATAAGTTTCGTTAACGGTGCTGCCAACACAGAAAATCCTTCCACGAATCTCCGATAATAACCTGCCAACCCCTAAAAACTTCGAATCTCTGTTACCAACTTCGGTGGCTTCCATTCCAAAATTGCCTCAATCTTTCGAGGGTCCACCTTGATCCCCTCAGCAGACACAACATGCCCTAAGAAGGTAACTTCTTTCAGCCAAAACTCGCACTTACTAAACTTTGCATAAAGTTGTCTTTCCCTTAACACTTGCAGCACTACAGGAAGATGCTCATCATGCTTCTCTTCCGTTTCTGAATACACCAAGATATCGTCAATAAAAATGACTACGAACCGATCTAAGTATGGTTGGAACACCCGATTCATCAAATCCATGAATGCCGTCGGTGCATTAGTCAGTCCAAAAGGCATTACCAGAAACTCGTAATGATCGTATCGAGTCTTGAACGCCGTCTTATAAATATCCACCTCTTTAACTCTTAATTGATGATATCCAGACCGAAGGTCGATCTTAGAAAATATCGAGGCTCCTTTTAATTGGTCGAACAGATCGTCGATTCTTGGTAACGGGTACTTGTTTTTGATAGTCAGTTTATTCAACTGCCGATAGTCAATACACATACGCATAGTCCCATCTTTCTTCTTTACAAATAGTAACGATGCACCCCACGGGGAAACACTTGGTCTTATAAACCCTCTATCCAACAATTCTTGAATCTGAGCTTTCAATTCCACCAATTCCTTTGGTGCCATCCTATAAGGCGCAATGGACACAGGAGCTGTTCCAGGTAGTAAGTCGATTCCAAACTCGACTTCTCTGTTCGAGGGTAATCCAGGAAGTTCATCTAGGAATACATCCTGAAATTCCTTAATGGTCCTAATTGACTCTACCGTTATCTCCTCAAGTCCAGTTTGACTTACAAAGGCCAAGTACGCCTCACAACCTTTCCGAATCAACTTCTCGTCTCTTAAAGCCGAAACAACATTGGACAAATAATCCCTTCGTTCCCCTATAACCATTATCTCCTCATCTTCAGCAGTTCGTAGTACCATCCTCTTTGCAGCACAATCCAACGTCGCCTTGTGCTTAGTTAACCAGTCCATTCCCAAGATAAGATCAAAATCCCCAAATGACAGCTCCATCAAATCTCCTTCAAAAATTTTATCTTGTGTCACTAACAGTACTGCCCTAAAAAGTTTATCTACCTTAACTGAATATCCCAATGGGCTTATCACCGATACCCCACTCACAGTCTCCTCAGGAAGCACATCCAAAGCCCCAGATACATCACAAGCAACATACGAGTGAGTGGAACCCACATCAATCAAAGTAGTGTAAGGCGTGCTATGAATGAAGAACGTACCAGTTATAACACCAGGAGCGTCACCCTCCTCACGACATCGTGCAGTATAAACCAACGTCGGTTGTCGAGCTTCAGCATGTCCAGCACCCCGGCCAGGTGCCCCACGTCCTCGTCTATTCCCATTGCCATCTCTACCTTGCCCATAACCCCTCTGTGGTGGTGGTCCTCCCCGCCGTGGTTGGATATCCCTTTGCTCTACAGCTAGCTCCTGAGCTGCCCTCCGAGGACACTCTCTGAACTTATTCTCTTTGGTCCCACAACAAAAACATGCTCCAGTTCGTTTCCAGCACTCCCCTATATGCACCTTACCACAATCCCTGCAAGCCTGCGGTCTATAAGTATTTACTGGAACTGCTCGAACCGGTTCCTCCATCCTTTCTCTTTTAACATTCCGATTTGTGGCACTTGAGGGTCTAAAATCCCTCTTAAATCTGGGTCGATCCTTCTCATGATTCTGTCGCTCAGCCAGCTTCACCTCCTCGGCTATCTTAGCCTTTTCTACCAATACAGCAAAACCACGCTCCCTCTGTGGAGCTATCAATATCCTAAGCTCATCGCGGAGACCATCCTCAAATCGAACACTGCGCTCATATTCAGTTGTCACTATCCCACTGGCATATCGACCCAGCCTCAAAAATTCTACCTCATACTCCGCAACAGTCTTATTACCTTGAGTCAGATTCAAAAATTCCTTCCGATGAGCATCCACATAGCTTGCTCCAACATACCTCCCTTTAAAAGCAGTTTTGAACAATTCCCAGGTTACTTGCTCAATTGGGGTACTCTCCCTTACGGTGATCCACCATAGGTATGCCTCGTCACGTAGCAGCAACACAGTTCCTTTCAGCTTTTGCTCCACTGAGCAGTCTAGATCATCCATGATCCATTTTGTTGCCTCTAGCCAATATTCTGCCACATTTGGGGCTACTCCAAATACACCCCTAAATACTTCTGCTCCGTTAGCCCGGAGTCGCTCTGATATAGACCCCCTATTCACTGTCCCAGTACTAGCTCCAGCAACTCTTTCTAAAACCCTTAACATGGCTTGGGACAAAGCATCATCCCCCGCAGCCCGATCATAAGACCCAGTCTCCGTTGCTTGTGGCACAGATGCCTCCTTAGCTGGCCTATGCCCTGAGGATGAAGATTCAGCTTGCACCCTTCCGCAACCATGTCTGCGGCCTCGTCCACGAACTCCTCTTGTACTCATATCGAATTATCTGATTACGAATTTTATGATATTAGTATAATGTTCCTCTGTTTATTACAAAATGTCTTATGGAAATCTAGCAGTTCAAGGATTGTTTTCGTATCATCTTAGCCTAGCTACAGTCTCATTTCTACCGTTCCACAGTTTTACCCTATCTACAGTATCATAGTAGAGTCTCAGTACTATTCATAATATCATATCATTATCATATATCGTAAAGAAAATATACTTACAGACTTGGTGTCGGGGATTCAGTGTGCCACTTCTTTCTCAATCTATTTAAAACTCGAAAACCATGTTTTTTATCACCGAAAATAGAAATTTTAAAAACTTTGATTTGAAAAAACCCTTATTTTGAAACTCTTGTTTAAAACAGAAAAACTTGTACCATTTTAACATATATACTCCGCAAAACCTCTTTAAAATGAACTTTTCAAAAACCATTTCCAAAAATACCCTTCTTAGGCCTAAGTTTTCGAAAAAAATTTTGAACCCGATCTACAGCCGAGTTGTTGCAACCTAGGCTCTGATACCACTAAATGTAACACCCCAAACCCGGCCCAGACGTTATGGCCGAATCTGATGTGCCACATTGGAGTTGAAAACCCACGTTCCGTTTTAGTGTTTTAAAAACCATATATTTTGTTGAGTTAACAAAGTGAATGGAAGCTGGGCACCAGGTAGGTATTCGAGACAGAGGGGGTGAGCCATGAAGGCTGCTTAAGTACCAAGCTCTTCGATTGGATCTAATCCTAGACATGGCCACAACCATTGCCACACTTTGTTATATCGAGTTTAAATTTCTTTAAGTGGACGTCTTTGATAAATCGATTAATCGTGGCGTTGAGAAATTTTGAAATCAAGTATCATTTTGAAAACACGTCCTAAGTCCAGCCCATTTGAATAATTATCAACCAAGTTTAAAGTTATTAAAAATAAAATAATCCCAAAAAGAAATAAAAGAAAATTTAAAATGGCCTTATTACAACCCAAAAATAAATAATAATTAAAGGAAATTTAATGAAAACCAACGCTTATTTAAAAGCCCAAAGGCGATCACCGTGGCCACTCTCAATCACCTCCGGCTCCAAGTCCCCACATCAAGGCTCACCTGCAAGGTTAAGGAAAGGGGGTGAGTTTGGAAACTCAGTGTGCAACAAGCCCCTTTCAGAGCCCAAAACAATATCAGCCTATTGGGCCTAAGCCCAAATCCAATCTCAACATATACTGGGCCGTAGCCTTTTCATATCTCATATTTCATAACACTGGGCCGAAGCCTTTTCCTGTAAACGGTACGGCCCATAGGCCCATTTCAATATCACATGTATCGTCATTGAAAGAGTGAATGCAAGCCCATTTGGGGAGACTACTAGACCCACCATCCGCTACTCTCCACCCGTACCAACCAACACACCATGTGGGGAATAACTCAACCCACCCAACCATAACTCTCCACTGGTAGCATAGCTGCTTTATCATATAACTAGAGGCCTAGCCTCTTTTAATAACTGGGGCAAAGCCCTTTTAATAACTGGGGCATAAGCCCTTTTAATAACTGGGGCATAAGCCCTTTTGTACTTCCTCTATCCATATAAAAACCCAACCCAATGCATTTATGAATACATCATGTGCATATCATATAGATCATGTGCATATCATACATATCATGTGCATATCATATCAATCATGTATATCAAAATCCCATGCATCAAATTCATAATTAAACCCTAAGGGTATAATGGACATTTTTACCTAGGGGCAAAACGGTCTTTTTCATATTATAAGGGTAATTCTATAATTCTACCAAAAAATAGGGTTTTCCATGTTCATTAACGGTTACTAACAATTCATGTGTGCAAATAGTGATTCTGGCCCATTTTTAGCGAAATTGAGTTATTGGGCCAAAAACCCTAATGGGCCCTACTTAGCCGATTTTGTTATCTAGGCCCATTTAGCCTATATTCCATGACGGTTTTATCAGTCTCGATGCGCAATTTAACTAGTTTTCATATTCTACCAATTTTACCCAAATGGGCTCGAAAGCCCATTGGGCCCTACTCTAGCCCCTCGAGGCCCAACTTACCGAGAACGCCAAAAATCACATTCTTACCGTTTCCATTGGTCCCAATCATAATCTCATCGAATCTAACTAACCAATGAGTGTTCGCTTTCTCACAAGTCCTCGAAATGCCAAAATTTCGGCATTTCAGCTTTTCGGCATTTATCGCTTTAAGCTATGCATAAGGGTTCGTTACACACCTGTTTTGCGATATTCCTTGACGAGATCTCCTACACGATTTCTCCTATAATCCATCGTTAATAAATCAGCTCCCAATAATTGAACCAAATCAAAAATCATCTAATATTAATACTTACACATTCGGCCACCATCCATAATGGCCTTAGGAACCTCACCTTTGCCGCGATTGATGACTAGGTCTAGCCACTCCGGTGATCCAAGCTAATCCAAGTCGACACTACACCTTGCTGCTCCTCCACTAAATAAACCATAAAAATATTAAAAGAAGACCCCATAAGGCCTATACCCATATTCGGCTACCTCTCTAAACTAGAGGGGTTTTGGCTTTTGGCCAATAGTTACTCTAGGAATCGTTTAAAGTTCGAGCACTTACCACAGTCTTTCTCCTCTTGAATCTGTATGCCTAAAAGATAAGGGAATTGAACACCAACAATTTAAAAGGAAAGAAAAGGTTGCTAGTCACAAAGAATCGGCACCCCCTAGCTTCACTGATTTCGGCTTTTGCGGTATTTCGGCAGAAGTAGAGATAAAGGAAAGAAACAATGGATGATTCGGCTGCAAAAATAAAAAGAGAGAAAAAGACTAACCTCAAGGGAGAAAATGACACACAAATACGTAAGTCCCAAAAATCCCCTCTCCAATCTCCCTTATTCGGCCAACTCTATCTTCATATCAAATCCCTACAATCTCTCCCCTTATCCCTCCTTAATCCATGCATTTGACTTGATCCAAACTCTCCTCTTACAGAATCCACTTGGGTTCCAACACTTACCCTTCCTGCACATAAAAATAAATACCCCTATTTGCCAACACAGGGAATCGATCCCATGTCTTCCCCTATGCTCCACACGCCACCTTTTTAGGAGCTTAGTGGCGTCACCCTTGCCACTTTACTAAAGTTCTTTTTGTGATACATTTCTCCCACAACTTTACATAAGGTCACCTAGCCAGGACCCCCAACTCTTAAGTCTTAAAATTTGAAAATTCTACCGGATTTTGGCCAACACATGGGCCTTCCATAAGCCCATTTACATACTCAAATTATGAATTTCACAATCACATACCAAATTTTAGAAACTTTACTTAAAATACCAAGAATCGCGAAAAAAACCCGAAAATCAGGATGTTACATATAGTGGTTAAATGAACAATTTTTGTGAAGTAGTTTTCATGAAAACACCTTAAGGGACCATTTTGTAAAGTTTATAAAATAGGTTGTAAATATGTGAGATAATTTGAATTGTGGGCTATTTCTAGTATAAAAAGAATTCTTCTAGGCTTAATTAGTAATAAAATTTGATGAAAATTGATTTACGAACCTAGGGGTAAAATCGTATTTTTGTGAAAGCCTAGGGGCAAAATGGTCATTTTGCCAAAATATGGTCTATATAATGTCTTAATTAATGTGATGATTGAATTAGTGAAATTTTTATCAATTTAGATCAAGAAAAATGAGGAACGAACCTTGACCGGGGAAAAGACAAGGTGTACGAGGACTAGACTCGTTTTTACAAATTTTGTACCGAGGTGAGTTCACATGTAATGCAATGAGAATAATATATAAATGCTTAAATGTTGCATGAATTGTAATTCCTACCCTTGAAGGTAAGTTACAATATTTTTTCATTATGCGGGATTATGTGTTAACTCTTTTATCATAAAATATGTGATTTCCTAAGTGACTGAGTTTGTTGAATGTAAGTCTATGAGAAAAGTCCTGTTTGAACTTTAGGAATAGATTAGGATACAGTGTGACATGTCACTAGGAACTATGTGGTTATGAACTCATTTGTATATGTGATATGTGATTATATAAATCCGGACGCTAGTCAAGTACGTTCTACCGATGGCTCGGTAGCCCAGCATGTGTTGTGGGTACCTGTCAGATTGTGTGACCAACTCGTGTAGCTACATCTTGACTGTCAGCTTATGTGAGCAGGCCTATGATTAGCTCGAGAACGAGCAATATGTGATGTGTTAAATAAGGTAGCATGTGGCCACATATGGTGTGTTATGCATATGTTTTCCTAGTATCAAATGATGTTCCTAGTGTTTAACGTGTAAGTCGGTAGTTATTCAACGACTAAGTCAATTATGGGAATTATGCAATTGTGTTACGAGTTAGTACCGATATGTACGTAAAACTCTTGAGTAAAGATTTCAATATGTTAAGTATTTGTAGCAAGAGTGTGTATAAGAAAGTTAAGCTTATGAACCTTTGTTTTATTCTAACTATTGAGTCATGTTGTTTATTATATGCATGTGAGCTTTCTAAGCTTTATGCTTACTCCCTTCCTTTCCATTTTCTTATAGTTTTGCCAAGCTAGTATCGGGGATCAAGAGGTGTCCGAGGCATTGATCACACTATCACATGAAGCTTTGGTATAGCTAGTTTAAATGTTTTGATTTTTGGCATCTATAGGGGCTGGAATCTTCTATTTAGTGTCTTGTTAGTTTAGCCACAAGTGTTGGCTCATAAGATGGATGTGATATTCATTTTGTATAAGCCATTAAAGTTGGTTAATTTTAATTGTTATTACATGCATTTGATGCAAGTTTCTAATTGTTGTAGCTGATTTGGTTATATATATGTTATGCTTGTATTGGTTTGGCTAATCTTGTGTAGTTAATGTAAGTAAGGGTGGCAAAGAGGCTTGGTAAATAGCCTTATTTTTGTCTACACGGGTAGGCACACGGGCGTGTGTCAGGCCGTGTGTGACACGCGGCCAGCCCCATGGGCGTGTTGTACAAACGTGTATCCCCTGCACGTAAAAATTTCAACTCAGTATGAATGGTAGTAAACACACGGGTAGAGACACACCGTCTGTTTCAGCCGTGTGGAGGTCACAGCCTCAAACCATGGGCGTGTGCCTCGAAGGTGTTCCCCTAATTAGATGTTGACGTCAGAAACAGAATGTCAAGGTTTTTAGACACGAGCTAAGACACGGGCATGTCATGGTCGTGTGAGGGACACAGGCCACGGACACGGGCATGTGTCAGGCCGTGTGAAAGCCACTGCAGGTTCAAATTTAGAATTTAATTCAGACGAGCCTAGACATGGGCATGTCCCATTGTGCTTAGGCCATGTGAACCATACGAGCCTTTAGCACGGCCATGTCCTAATGGCCACACGGGCGTGTTGCCCTTCCACACGGGCGCGTGCCCTGTTTCTAAGATCATCTTTCTAGAGTTTGTTAATGGACCCGAATCGGTCATGAATGGATTCCGATGGATGTTGGGGTCTCGTGAGTCCATGTTAATGAAGTTTAGACATGTTCCGAAAATGTTTCAAATTTTACCAAGTCTTGATGACTCAGAAACGTTTGTCTACATGTGCTTAAGAGTTGTAGCGCCTTGTATTCTATCCCAGCGTAGGGTACGGGTGTGGGGTGTAACACTTTCTAAGTTTCGTCTCATCATGAACACATTTATAATATCTCAATATCAATTTTAGCACTATTGAAAATAGCTCGGTTGGAAAGTATTTCTGTCTCAGCAAGACAGTTCTCGTCAGAGTCAGGAGATATCAAACTATCACAAGTGGTAATATGGCATGTATAGCTAGACTCACATACGCTATGTTAGTCCAAGAATCGACTAAATCATAGCTGTGATACCACTAAATGTAACACCCCTTATCCGTATTCGACGCCGGAATAGGGTACGAGGCATTACTGGACTTAAACACAAGCAAACATTCAAAATCGGGACATGAACTTCCACTCAAATTTAAAACCTTTCATAAACATTCATCGCATCCCTAAAACGATCC
This sequence comes from Gossypium hirsutum, assembly GCF_007990345.1. Lineage (NCBI taxonomy): Eukaryota > Viridiplantae > Streptophyta > Magnoliopsida > Malvales > Malvaceae > Gossypium > Gossypium hirsutum. The sequence continues at coordinate 69,429,213 of NC_053434.1, read as the reverse complement.
TACAAAGCTCAAAACATACATCGGGGGTGGTTCGGGACTAAACCGAGAACTTTAGAAACTTTTAGGGAACTTAGAAAATTTTTCATCAAAACAAGGGGTCACACGCCTATGTGGCTTGGGACACACCTGTCTGGGCAGGATGTGTGGTCACACACGCCCGTGTCCCTATCTCGTGTAACTCTCTATTTATGACGTCAGCATCAAATTTGGGTCACATGGCCAAGTCACACGCCTGTGTACTAGGCCATGTAGCACACACGGTTGAGACACACACCTATGTCTCTGCCCATGTGCTCAATTTTGGACATTCTATTTTGCCTAAATTGAGGTGCAGGGGATACAAGGCTGGACCACACGCCCATTGGCTGATCATGTGTCAGACATAGCCTAGATACACGTCCGTGTGTCTACCCATGTGGACAAAAATAAGGTTGTCTACCAAGCCATTTGCCTCCCTTATTCACACATGCACACACATCAATTCAAAGACACAAAACATAGCATTCTGCAACCAAAACATCCAAAATCATGAATAACACATGCCAAACATTTCACATTCATGTTATAAAGCATTCTTCCATCATTCATCAAGCATACCATGACTATGTCACCAAACCATTGGCACATATATAAATATACTTATGCTCACAACCATGTTAGCCCAAAAATAAGTCAATTTACATAGCCAAATATCAAACAAGCCTTTGACAATTACAAACCAATATATTGGCTACAATCATAAAGAAACATATAACCAAATGACCAAGTCCCTATACATGCCATAGACTCAAACTACTTGAAATCATCAATACCGTAGTGATAGATTGATAGTGTGATAGGATCTCCGGCGATCTCCAACTCGAGCTAGCTTCCCGGCCTTATAAAACATGGGAAAGGAAGAGGGTAAGCTATATAGCTTAGTAAGTTCATATGTAAACAGTAAGCAACTTCAACCATACATATATCATACAATTAACATAATGTAAAACCATATGAATGTCATTTAAGTCTCATAAATATAACTTACTCATTCACATCTTACCAAAGTGTTTATCATATTCAACAATGTGAACACAATTTATGATCATCTACCATAATCTCATTGTTATAATTTATTCAATCTCAATGCATACCCCTTGCAACTTATAAGCATAATTTAACGTATTTTGGCACTAGACTAACAACCATGATCTTTCCTTTATAACATATTACAGCAATTAACAAATCATTTCAAATCTCATAATAAACATGCACAATAATTATGTGTACTCATTTTTCGAAGCATATATCTTAATGTCTTTCGATTTCATAAGCTTTTATCTTCTCGTACTTTCATAACCATTTGTAATAGGCAATGCCCACTTTTCATTTTTCTCATATCCAGTATATCGTAACTTAAGTGAATAAAACGTGCCATATCATAATTTGATTTGGCTTGAAAGCCAATCACGTAATCATCCTAGTTTCATAAGCATGACTTTATCATTCTTAATCTTACCAAAGGCTCATCACTTAAAAAGCTCATCCTTATGAGTTTTTCATACATGCCTGTACCAACTTGTGACTTAACATACTCTTTCTCATTTTTGACATACCCGTTGAATTTCCCATTGAACCACTTGGAATATTAAAGGATACTCAGGATATCTCACACATAGTAATATACCAATGCCATATCCAAGATATGGTCTTACATGGGATCTCATATCGATGTCAATAGCCTAGCTATGGTCTTACACGAAATCTCACATCGATGCTATATCCTAGATATGGTCTTATATGAAGTCTCATATCGATGCCATATCCCAAATATGGTCTTACATGTAATCTCAATAACCCTAATATCATGACATTTGTATCCTATCTATTCCTAAGGTTCAACCAGGACTTTCTCACTTATCGAACTTTTTCAAAATCAATCAAAGAGTAAATCACAATTCATATAATAATAACACAAGTAAAACATAAATAATAATGCATTATTTACATACGAACTTACCTCGAATGCGACAACGGTAAAAAGGACCTATTTATCCAATATTTGTTTTTCTGCCAGTCTAGACTCGAACTTCGTTTTTCTTTATCTATAATATCACATTTAGCTTATTTATTAGCCACATTATTCAATGTGACCCAGAAATCATATTATGACAAAATTATGTTTTTGCCCCTAAAGTTTTACATATTTGCATTTTTACCCCTAAGCTCGAAAAATGAAATTTATTCAATTTCTTTTACAAGACTAGCTGAATCATTTTCATAACTATAACAGCCCACAATTTCCATTAAAACACACTTTTACTACATATTTTATAACTTTTACAAATTAGTCCTTTTAGGCATTTTAACCGAAAATCACTGAGCAAAAGTCGTTTAACAAACAACTAACATACAATTTCTACCATCAAACATCAAAATACAATAATATTCAACATGTGTAAAAATTGACACTTTGACATCTCTTCAAATTAGTTGTAGAAATAGGTAGATCTTGTTACGAGGATTTCAAAAATGTAAAAATCATTAAAACGAGGCTAGAACGGACTTACAATCGAGCTTGGAAGCTTGGAAAACCCTAGTCATGGTTTACCCTTGTGAAATTTGGCCATGGGGTTGAAGGTGGACAAAAATTGGCTTTTAATTTTGTTTTTAATTCATTTTAATTACCAAATGACCAAATTACCGTTAATGAAAAACTTTAGAAATATACCAAACCATGTCCATTTTTGTCCACCAAATTAACTACTGGTCTAATTTTCATTTAAGGACCTCCAATTTAAAATTTCATAGCAATTAGACACCTCTAGCTTCTAGAACTCAAGTTTTGCACTTTTTATAATTTAATCCTTTTGACTAAATTGAGTGCCCAAACGTCAAAATTTTCGAATGAAATTTTCACAAAACAATTCTATAAAATTGTAGACCATAAAAATATAATAAAAATGAATTTTCCTATGTCAAATTTGTGGTCTCGAAACCATTGTTCAAACTAGGCCCAAAATCAAGCTGTTACATTTAATCACCGCAGCACCAAAATAACAACCATTATAAGGCCAAATATATATAATATCGTATCAACCATTTCATCACCCAAAGTAGCATAAATTCAAGCAAGCATAATTTCTAATTTCATCAAACAAGGACACCTATACATGCCATTACAACCATGACTCAAAATCATCAAAATCCTCCGATATAGCTGATGGATAGTGTGATGGATCTCTGACAAGCTTCCAACCCAAACGAGCTTTTGATTATCTAAAAACATCATGAAAATAACACAAAGTAAGCATTTAATGCTTCGTAAGTTCGTAATTCATAAACAAATCTTACCATTTCAATATATATAAGCTTAAAGCACTAATGAGCTAATCCAACATAGCTTGGCACAAGCCTAAGCAACAACAACCATTCAAGTTAGTGATAACCACATAACTTAGCAATTTCTTTGCAAAACATAATACCTTTTATGAACATAATATATAAGCTTCCATACTTTCATGAACATGGCTAACCATATTTAAGCATGATCAACTCATACTTTTTTCATGCTTTCATAGCATTACTTATCAAAATATCTGTCGATCCATTTCTTTGTATACCCGTTAAACCACTAGAATAATATCGGATACACAAGAATCTTAGACAGTGTGTGCTAACATCAAGCCAAAAACCATTTTTTTATCTTTTTTCATATGAATGCTCTCTCTCAAGCCGTAAGTGGGTCTACTTACACAAGTTGTCGGTCGGAACGTAGCTACATGGTGCTGCACATATAAGTTGTCAACTAACCATAAAACATGCAAAAAACTCAGCCACCAGTAGTTCATTCAAGACTAATACCCGAAACACGGTAATCCCTAATGATATGTCATTTGTATCCTATATATTCCTAAGGTTCAACCGGGATTCGAAAGTCGTCAAGAATTTATTGGATATTTTCATAGAATCGTACTATCATAATACAACATAATAGCATTTAATTCAAGCATATTAAACTTTAATTAAATGTATGAATTTACCTCGATTGTAAACGAAGAAAAACAATCAACTAATCAAATTAGCCCCCGGGCTAGCTAGATTAAGCTACAACAACTCCAAAAACATATAAAACATTAAAAATGGAACAAAAATGCACTTACATGAACTAGAGAGAGATGGTCGAATGTTGAATATCTTAAAATGGTGTCTTGGCCTAGTTTAAGAAGAAGAAGAAAGATGATATCTTTCTTTTACTCATTTTATTTTAAGTTATTTTATTAATTTACCTAATTAATCTTACATATTAACCTTTAAAATTACTTAAATAGTGTCCAAATTTGTCCACTAATGATAATGGTTCAATTACCATTTAAGGCCACTCGTATTCCAAATTCATAGCAATTTGACACATTTTACTATAGAACTCAAATTTTTGCACCCTATGCAATTAAGTCCTTTTTGTCAAATTAAACATATAAATGATAACTTTTTTTAACGAATTTTTTATACTACACTACTTATATGCTGTAGACATTAAAATATTAATAAAATAAATATTTTGACATCAGATTTGTTGTCCCAAAACCATTGTCCCAAAACGAAGAACTTTCTTCTAGGGCAATACTTTTAGAAATATTCTGTCACCGATTTCAAGTTCAATGACTTTGCGTTTCAAATCTACAAAGGATTTTTGTCGATCTGAAGCTGCTTTCAAACTGTCACAGATTACTTTCACTTTTTCTTCAGTCTTTCGAATCAAATCAACCCCGTGAATCTTTTTCTCACTGAATTCAATCCAATACAAAGGAGTTCAACATTTATGACCATACGAAGCTTCGTACGGTGCCATCTTTAAACTCGACTAATAACTATTATTGTACGCGAATTCAACCAATGGTAAAAATTTCTCCCAAATGCCTTCGAACTCTAACACACAACAACAAAGCGTACCTTTGAGTATCTGAATTACTCGCTCGGACTAATCATCGGTCTGTGGATAAAAGGCAGTACTAAAATGTAGCCGCGTACGTAGAGCTTCCTGTAAATTGCTTCAAAATCATGAGGTAAACCGCGGATCTCTATCTGAAATAATAGAAACTAGCACCCCGTGTAACCTAACAATATCAGGAACATAAAGCTCAACTAATCTCTCAAGAGAATAATCTGTAAGTACTGGAATAAAATGTACAGACTTCGTCAAACGATCAACGACAACCCAAATGACATCTTTTTTCCTTGAAGGCAGGGGTAAACCCGATAAAAATTCCATCGTAACACGCTCCCATTTCCAATCTGATATGATCACTAGCTGTAACAAACCAGAAGGTGCCTAATATTCAGCTTTAACTAGCTGACACACTAAACATCTTGATACAAAATCTAAAATCTCTCTTTTCATATTCAGTCACCAACACATCTGTTTCAAAACATTGTACATTTTAGTGCTACTAGGATGAACGGACAAGTTACTACTGTGACAGCCCTAATGTGACCCTAGTCGAAAAGTGGTTTCGGGACCACAAAACCGAGTCATAAAAATAATTAACCGACATATTTGATGCTTATTATATGTATATATGCATGTGTGAAAATTTTGTGTTTGAATTTTGTTAATTGTAAGTGAATTTTATTAAATAGGACTTGTGTGAGAAAATTTAGAAATGTGCTAGGCAAATGTTAAAGTGGCCTATTGATGCATGATATAAAATGCTTGTACTTGCATGTCAAATTGGCCAAATTCTAGATGGTGGCCAGCCATGTTATGGACTAAAGCATATTATAATTATTTTGTGCTAATAATTTTATGTTACACAATAAAATAATGAATTAAGAATAATAGAACATGAGGTGAGTGGGAGGAAAAAAACAAAAGTTGTCTCCTCCTTGTTCCTCCTTTGCCGTGACTTGAGGGTGGGAGAAGAAAAGAATCCCCTTGTTTCATGTTCAGCTTGGTTGATGTTTAGGAAGAGGTAAGTACTTTGAAATCCTTGAAAATTTATGTATAAATAAGGTATGTAATTCATGGTAGCTTTTGAAATTGTTGAGTGTATTAAGCTAGTTACTAAGTCCCTTAGTTAGCCCATGTCCAAATTTTGAATCTTGTTGGTAACATGAGTAATCGGTTAAGAGAAAATGTTCAAGAAATGGTGTTGTTCATGTTATTTGGATGAAAAAAAAATGGTAGTTAGGTGAAGTAGAGTCTAACAAATGAGCACATATGTGCATTAGTTGCTAAATGGAGAAAAATCGGCTAACAAGTTGTGTACTAAGGCCGAATATGATTTTGGATATTATTGGGCAATGTATGTGTTTTGAATTGATGGAATGGAGAGGATGCTTTAATTGTGTTATGAACAATTATATGTTAAATTAAGGTTTGCTAAGCTAGCTATTGAGGTGAAATGCAAATGTTAGTATTTGATTTGGTAATAATCTGCTTGGGGACAGCAGCAGTAAGGTGATTTTAGAAAATCGCCATAATTTGTAGGAGTTGAGTTAGAAGCTGAATAAATTATGTCATTAAAGCTTGAAGAGTCTAGTTTCTTACAAAAGAAACTATAAAAACAAAAGAGTTACTGATCTTGAGATATTTGAAGTATTGTGGGGCTGAGTCAAAATGACTACTAGATTCCCTATTCTATTTTTATAAAATCAGTATAAATTGTACAAAAATGGACCTAAGATAAAATTTATATGCTTAGACTCCTTAATGAGTATAGTTTCAAATGAAATAAACGAGAACATATTTTGAATTCTGTACAATGAGAAATTTGATTCGTAGTGAAGAGTAGTCAGTTTAGTCAAACAGTGAAACAAGGTGAACTTTAAGAAAAATCTGGTATTGTTGGGCTAAACTAAAAATTTTTAAAATTTTATGGATAATAGATAAAGGAGTCTTCTGTCAAGAAAAATTTACGGCAATTGATTTGGAGTTTCGTAGCTCCAGTTATAAAAACTTTAGTGACTATTGCTCAGGAAGTCAGCTTATAGGGAAATTGTAATTATATTGTAAACATTAATGAAAATTTGCTAATGAATTATTTATTGATTTTTATAAAGCTTACTATAATCTATATGTGTGAAAGTCGAATCTATATGTATTATATTCTGAAAGTAATACTTGAATAGTCGATTAATGACTAGTTTAAAATTTGTTGAACTTAAGCTCAAGAGCAAAGGGGGACTAAATCCGATAAAGGGAAGGAAAAAGTAATTGAATAGCCGTTGAAGTCGTTCGAAAACATCTGAGGTAAGTCTTCGAGTAATGAAACTTAGTTTATGATTTGATTAAGTCATGACATATAAGCATAACGAATAAACGGAGATATAATGACTTTACTTGAATGATATATTGAGGTGATTAGTTTATACCTATGACGGGTATCCGATAATGTGTATAGAGATCATGTTATAAAGCCACTCGAAATCATGCTCTTTGTATATGGCTATTGAGCCGAAATTGGTAAGGTTTGATAAGTGTCTTGTGTTTGAGCTTTAGTAATGAAAATGAAATATGGATGTGTCATGATTTATCGATATATGTGCATGATTATTCGGATGACATCCGGGCTAAGTCCCGAAGGCATGGTGCTAGTGACTATATCCGAGCTAAGTCCCGAAGGCAGTTGTGCTAGTGACTATATCCGGGCTAAGTCCCGAAGGCATTTGTGCTATTGACTATATCCGGGCTAAGTCCCGAAGGCATTTGTGCTAGTGACTATATCCGGGCTAAGTCCCGAAGGCATTTGTGCGAGTTGCTATATCCGGGCTAAGTCCCGAAGGCATTTGTGCGAGTTGCTATATCCGGCTAAATCCCGAAGGTACTTGGGTTTGGAAGTGAGCGATCTTGCTGTAATAATTTCAATTAATATGCACATAAAATCCAAACGATAAGGTATGTTTCGTATATGCATCGGAAAGGTTGATTCCTTTTAAATAGTATTCGCTCAATTGATTAACGAACTTCCGACCTCTAGTTAGGTTTGATTCCCTGTGTATGAATATAATGGTTGAAGCATGAAGTAAGTATGATTTGAGAACATGCATATATGCAATTATTCATGTAGTCATATGAACGTTATACCTTAGTCGTGAATAATTTCATTACTTGAACTTACTAAGCATTAAAATGCTTACTCAGTTACTTTGATTCTCTGTTTTATAGATTTTGTTCGCCAGCTACCGGACTCGGGAGTGTCAAAGTCGAAGTCATCCACACTATCTAAGCCATTTTCGGTACTCTTTTAGTTCAATTTTGAAAATGGCATGTATAGGGCTGACCCTTGTTGTTAATTAAGTACCCTTTGGTAATGTGTATTCGTAGAGCCATGCGAAAATGGCTCGTATATTTCGAAGTATAACATTATGGTCTTGTGATATGGTTATTAAGTGGTGTGGAAATGTTTGGTAATGACTAGCCATTGGAATGGCCAATCATGGTCCTATTGGTGCTACGTACGTCATGGCTAATCGGGATTACCCTTGATAATAATGTATGTCAATTGACTATTTGATTCATGGAAAATTATGAAATAGGTAAAATTTACCCTAAAATAGATGCTGACAGCAGCAGTAACGTAAGTTGGAAAATCACTAAAAATAGTAGGAATGGAATTAAATAGTGAATAAATTATGTAATCTAATCTTGATGAGTCTATTTTCATATGAAAGAAACGAAACGACCATATGAGCCGTATTTTATGAGATGTTTAAGTTTTCGTGAAACAGAGCCAGAGCGTTTTTTGGATCCCCTTTTCTGACTTTGAAAATTTACCATAAATTAAACAGAGATAATTAGAAGTCATTATTTATATGTATAGATTCATTTTTGAGTCTAGTTTCACTAGAAACAAACGGCATAAGTATTTAAGCTCTGTACAGGGAGATATCTAAGTCGTAATGCATGAAGGTCAGAGTAGTCGAACCCTGAAATAGGGGAGACTTTAACTAATAAAATGTACTAATTAGCTTGACCAAAAATTGAAGAAAGAAATTTGTAGATGGATATATGAGTCTAGTTTCAGGAAAATTTTACGGAATCAGTTTTTGAGTTTTGAAACTTGAGATATGATTTTTAAAGTGACTGTGATGCAGTTAGCCAGCTTGTCTGGAAATTTTAAAATGAACTGCGTAAGTAAATGAATTAAGTCCGTTAACACCTCGTGTTCGACTCCGGCAACGGTCTCGGGTACGGGGCGTTACAACTACTATAAGCTTCATGCAGAATCTTTCGAACTAACTCTAAATTCCTCAGTACGCAAATTCTACCTCTAAAGTATTTCTGAGCCTCACAAATCTGTCGTAAGAACAACGGTCTAGCTTTCAACTCAACTAAAATCGAACCATTATCAGACATCGTCAACCGCGTATTCAATGCTTGAAAAGTAAATAGAGACTTTCTACTCAGAGCATCTGGAACTACATTTGCTTTACCCAGATGATAATTAATAATCAAATCGTAGTCTTTCAACAGCTCGAGCCATCTGTGCTGTCTTAGATTCAAATCTTTCTACGACATTAAATACTTCAAGCTTTTGTGATCTATAAAAATATGAAATTTTTCACCATATAAATGGTGTCGCCAAATCTTTACACAAATACAACAGCTGCCAATTCCAAATCGTACGTTGGATAATTCTTTTCATGTGATTTTAACTGTTTGAAAGCATATGCTATGACTTTTCCTTCTTGCATTAGAACACATCCTAAACCATTTAAAGATGCATCACTGAAAATCATAAATTCTTTACTCGATTTAGGCTAAACTAGAACTGGTGCCTCGGTCAACAGTGCTTTCAACTGATTGAAACTTTGCTGACATTTTTCTTAACGAACAGAACAGGTGCACCCCAAGGTGAAAAACTAGGTCGAGCAAAACCCCTATCTGTCAACTCTTGCAACTTTGCTTTCAACTCTTTCAACTCTATGGGAGCCATTCTTTACGGTGCTATCGATATCAGTGATGTTCCTGATACTAACTCAATGAACTTTGCTTTCAACTCTTTCAACTCTATGGGAGCAATTCTTTACAGTGCTATCGATATCAGTGATGTTCCTGATACTAACTCAATGGAAACTTCGACCCCTTTGATCGGTGGTAATCTTAGTAACTCCTTTGGAAACACGCCTGGATACTTACAAACCAGTGGAACTGATCTAGCTTTAACTCAGAAAGTCTAGAATCCAATACATATGCTAGGTACGCATCACAACCTTTTCTCACGTGTCTCTATGCTTACATAGCTTAAATAACCATAAGCAACACACTCAAACTATCCAATTCAATCTGAAGCTTTTCTTTGTTGTTCTGACATTTTAATACAATAAAATTTCATTTACAATTCACAATAACATCATGCAGAGTCAGCCAATCCATACCCAGAATCACATCAAACTCATCAAATGGCAATAGCATCAAATCGGCCAGAAAGTTATATCCCAGAATCATCAAAGGACAATTCTTGCAGACTTTATTAACTAACACATATTGACCTAGGGGGTTTGATACTTTAACCACAAATTCAGTGGGCTCAACAGGTAAATCTTACTTGACACTAGATTTGTGCATACATACGAAAGGGTTGATCCAGAATCAATCAAAGCAATAACATCAGTGTCTAATTAGAAAAAGTACTAGTAATAACATCTAGAGCAGAAGCTTCCTCTAGCACATGGATCACATAAGCTCTAGCTGGTGCTTGTGCCTCAACCCTCACAACAGAGTCCTTAGTCGCACTATGGCTATTATCCACATTTCTAGGGTTCCTCGGCGGTCTCTCTCTCTCGCAATTGTATTACTCGGTCGGACAGTTTGAATATTTTCTTTTTTAGGTAACTCAAGACAATCCTGAATAACGTGTTCATGCAAACCACATCTGAAACAAGCTCCATCTGTAACAACCCCTAACCCGTATCCGTCGCCGAACTAGGGTTAAAGGCATTACCGAACAAATCAGAACATTTTACGAACAATTCATAAACTTCATCCAAAAATCATAATCATACATCACAAAAGAGTCCCTTATATAGGTCATCGAGACCTTAAACATGCACTAGAAAGGGGTTGGGACTAAACCAAACTCATACAAAATTTTTTGAAACTTAAATAAATTTCCTAAGTTACAGAGGTCACACGCCCGTATGAACAGACTATGTGCCTCACATGGCATTAGACACGCCCATGTGTCTAAACAATGTCAAATCAGGGCATACATACCGACTTAATCACACGGCCACAAGACATGCGCGTTTACCTTGGCCGTGGTCGAAACTGGCTTGGGTCACACGGCTAGCAACACGCCCGTGTGCCTTGGCTATGCTCAAGACTGACTTAAAATCGTAAGGTACCCTAGGAGACACACGACCATGAAACATGACCGTGTGTCGCACACGACTGAGACATACGCCCATGTCTCTGCCCGTGTGGACAAAAATAGGCCATTTGAACAGTCAATTTGCCACCCAATTTGAGTCAAACCTACAAGCATCAAGCCAAGCACATTTTCACTATAATTTCAACTAATTTCAATACCAAAACTTACATCATTCATGCCATATTATAATCAACCAAATTCAAGCTTATAATTTATATTCAATCATATAAAATCATAAGCCAAAGTCATATTAAATCATATGTTTCATAACTCCAATTCATCTCATCCATTCACATGCCAAAACCTTACCAAAATGACCATTTTAATAGGCCATTGAAGCATATCAAAACATACCATTTATGAACACAAGCATATACCAAATTTATTCATAATCTCAACCATAACCAAGGAATATCACATGGCTAGATATACATATCACAAAACATAAGCAAAATCTTCAAGCCTATACATGCCATACTACAATAAATACATTTTCAAAAGGTACCAAAATAGATTTTGATAGTGTGGTAATGTTCCTTGACGATCCCCGAGATCCCGATAGCTACGATATCTATAAAATAATGCAAACACACACAAAGTAAGCTTTCAAAAGCTTAGTAAGCCATATAAAAATAAACTTAACAAATAACATCAATTCATTCATATAATTTGAGGCAAAATACATTGACTTAAGTATATATCTCTTATATTTCATTTGAACATGATTCACATATACATATCATAACTCATTCTCATACTTATATCATATACTCATTAAGGTACATATACTTACCTTTCAATCTCAAACATGGTATACAATTCAAACGTACTTGACTCGGATACAAATTCACATAGTCATCTATTTTCTCGGAATGCCCGTTGAACTGTTCAAAATCATAAGGATACACGGATTGCTCGGAAAGCTCGTACAATGCCAACGTCCTAGACATGATCTTACATGTAAACAAATATCGATGCCACTGTCCCAAACAGGGTCTTACACGAAATCAAATACGATGCCAACGTCCCAGACATGGTGTTACACGTAAATCATATGTCGATGCCAACATCCTAGACGTGGTCTTACACAAAAACACATATGTATCCTAACTATTCCTATGGTTCATACAGGCTTTTCGGACGTCGGAACTTTGTCTTTACTTTCTCAATACTTTCTCAAATATCTCATATTCAAGGCATAAAACCATTCATCATTTTTCAATAGCATATAAGCATAGATAAACCATTTCCACTACATTTATTTGTATATAGACTTACCTCGTACGGATTCGGATAGATGAAATCAGCTACTCGACGACTTTCGACTTTTCCTGATTTAATTTCATTTTCTTTAGTTCTTAATCTATATAAATTTAAATTTAACTCTTTTATTCACCAAATCATTCAAATCAATCCACAAACACACATTTAGGGCATTTTACAAATTAGCTCTCATATTTTCATATTTTGACAATTTAGTCCTTAATTCACAAAATCATAAAATACACAAAATTTCCTTGTACACATGCCTAGCCGAATTCTCATAGTGTTCATACAAGTCCTTATATTTCATTTATTTCACATTTTAGTCCCTCAATTTACAAATTTCACAATTTAATCCAAATTACTCAAATTCATCAAAAATTCAAATACAAAATATGTTAACCCAAAACATATCTTTCATTTACTAAAAAATAACTTCACAAAACTTATAATTTCATCAATGGCTCAACTGAAAATCATCTAAAAAACCAGAAATTGAGACATGGGCTTGATAATATACTAAGCAACGATCACAAAAATGTAGAAATTATCAAAAACCGAACAAAATCCATACCTTCATCACCAAATCAAAGTGTCGAACCCTAGAACTCTTTTTCTTTCTTTTTCTTTTGATACATTTGGCCAACAAAGATGATAATGGCCTTAATTTATGTTTGTTTTATTTTTATTAACATTAATAAACATTTTACCATTTTACCCTTTATTAATATCATATAAAATTTCATTAACCATAGGCATTTATGTCTATCCATTATTCAAATGGTCTATTCACAACATAAGGACCTCTTATTTACAAAGACATAACAAATAGACACATTTAACATATGGCAAGCAACTTTTACAATTTACGCAATTAGGTCCTTTTAGCAAATTAAACATACAAACGATTAAATTTTCACATGAAATTTTCACACATACTAATTCAAATATTATAAGCACGGAAAATAATATTAAAATATTTTTTAACTTAGATTTATGGTCCTGAAACTACTATTCTGACTAGGGTCTAAACCGAACTATTACAATTCTCCCCCCTTAGGGATTTTCGTCCCCAAAAACCTTACCGTTGAACAGATTCGGATATTGCTGTCTCATAATGTCTACAGGGTCCCATGTAGCCTCTTCAACACCGTGTCGATGCCACATTACTTTTACTAACGAAATTTTCTTATTTCACAGTTTTTTTAATCTCACGAGCTAAAATACGGATCGGTTATTTATCGTAGGTCATATAAGACTGAATCTTAATATCAGACGGAGGAATCACATGTGAAGGATCAGATCAGTATCGTCGAAGCATCGATATGTGAAATACATTGTGAATCATTTCTAGCTCTAGTGGCAACGACAATCTATATGCAATTGATCTGATACACTCGATAATCTCATATTGCCCGATGAACCTCTGACTCAATTTTCCTTTTCTGCCAAATCGGAGTACTTTCTTCCATGGTGAGACTTTCAAAAACATTTTGTCTCTTATCTCAAATTCAATGTCTTTTCATTTCAAATATGCATATGATTTCTGACGACCGGAAGCTGTTTTCAGACTATCTCAGATCACTTTTACTTTCTGTTCAGTCTCTTTTATCAAGCAAATCCCATGAATCTTATTCTCGCTGAGCTTATTCCAATACAAAGGTGTATGGCATTTGTGACCATATAAGGCTTCATATGGTGTCATTTTGATGCTCGATTGAAAACTGTTATTATAAGCGAATTCAATCAAAGGTAAATATTGTTCCCACGTACCTTCAAACTCAAGAATGCAACATCTCAACATATCCTCGAGTATCTGAATAATTCGCTCGGATTGACCATCCGTCTAGGGGTGAAAAATAGTACTGAACTGCAATTTTGTACCCAGAGCATCCTGCAATTTCTTCTAAAATTGCGATGTGAATCTCGGATACCTGTCTGACACAATAGATAATAGCACACCACACAATCTCACAATATCGGAAATGTATAACTCAGCTAACTTATCAAGTGAGTAATCAGATTGTATCAGAATAAAATGGGTTGATTTCGTCAATCGATCAACTAGAACCCAGATTGCATCTTTCTTTCTCAGAGATAGCAGCAAACCCGAAACAAAGTCCATTGTCACTCTATCCCATTTCCATTCCGGAATCATAATTGGTTGTAACAAACCAAAGGGCACTTGATGTTCAGCTTTAACTTGCAGACAGATTAAGCATTTCGCAACAAATTCAGAGATATCACGCTTCATACCAGGCCACCAATAAAACTGTTTTAGATCAATATACATTTTTGTACTACCCGGATGAACAGATAAACGACTGTTGTGAGCTTCATTCAAAATCATTTGAATCAATTCTGAATTTCTCAAAACACAAATTCGATCTTGGAATCTCAGACAATTATCTTTATCAACTCTGAATTCTGAATCAGAATCTAAATTACACTGAGCTCGTTTTGTTAAAATCTCATTATCAATCTTCTGAGTTTCGATAATCTGTTGAATGAATAATGGTCTCACTTTCAATTCGGGTAAAATCGAACCATTATTGGACACAACCAAATGAGCATTCATCACACGCAGAGCAAATAGTAATTTTTGATTCAAAGCATCAGCAACAACATTTGCTTTTCCCGGATGATAATCAATAACAAGCTTATAGTCTTTTAACAATTCTACCATCTTCTCTGTCGCAGATTCAAATCTTTTTGAGTCATCGAATATTTCAAACTCTTATGATTAGAATAAACGTGACATTTCTCATTGAACAGTTAGTGGCGCCAATTCTTCAAAGCAAACACAATTGCAGCTAACTCAAGGTCATGCGTCAGATAGTTCTTTTCGTGTGGCTTTAACTGTCTCGAAGCATAAGCAATGACTTTGCCTTCCTGCATCAAAACACGTCCCAGACCGTTCAACGAAGCATCACTATAGATCACAAATTCATTACCCGATTCGGGTTGTACTAACACTGGACCTTCAGTCAATAGGGCTTTCAATTGATCAAAGCTTTTCTGATACTTTTCGAACCATTCAAACTTCACATCTTTCTGAAGGAGTTTCATTAATGGAGTTGCAATCATCAAAAAGCTTTTTACAAACAGTCTATAATAACTAGCAAGTCCCAAAAAACTGTGAACTTCAGAGACATTTCTCGGAGGCTTCCAATCCAAAATAGCTAAAATTTTGCTCGAATCGACTCAGATACCTGATGCTAATACAATATGGCCCAGAAAATTGACTTCTCGTGACTAGAATTCACTTTTGTTAAACTTCCCATATAATTACTTATCACGCAAAGTCTGTAATACTATTCTCAGATGCTCGGCATGCTCAGATTCATCATGCGAATAAATAAATATGTCATTAATAAATACAACAATAAATCGATCTAAATAGGGTCCGAAAATTCAATTCATCAAATCTATAAAGATAGCAGGTGCATTAGTTAATCCGAAAGGCATAACTAAGAACTCATAGTGGTTGTACTCGTTCTGAATGTAGTTTTCAGAATGTTTGAGTCTTTTACTCGCAATTGATAATAACCGGATCTCAAATCTATCTTCGAAAACACGGTAGCTCCTTTTAATTGATCAAACAAATCATCAATTCGAGGAAGAGGGTATTTATTCTTGATAATCACTTTATTCAACTAACAATAATCACTGCACATTCTCATCGTACCATCTTTCTTTTCCACAAACAGAACTGGTGCACCCCAAGGATAGAAACTCGGTCTAGCAAACCCTCTATCGGTCAATTCTTGCAACTGAGACTTTAATTCTTTAATTCGGTTAGAGCCATTCTATACGGAGCTATCGAAATCGAGCAGTTCCCGGTATTAGCTCAATCCCAAATTCAACTTCTCGTATCACAGGCACCGATTCAACTTTCTTTTTTGACATTTTCGAACCAATCACATAGGCAAAATAGGCTTCACAACCTTTTCTCACAATACTCAAAGCTTTCATTGATGAAATCACAGCCGATAACCCATTTAAATCACTAGATTCAATTCAAACTATTTCATCATTCTTACATCTCAAATCAATAGTTTTCTGTTCGCAATTCACAACAGCATCATTCAACGTTAACCAATCCATACCCAGAATTATATCAAACTCATCAAAAGGTAATAACACCAAATCAGTTGGAAAACAAATGTCTCGAAACATTAACGGGCATTTCTTGCAGACTTTATCAACCAAAACACATCTGCCTAGGGGGCTTGATACTCTAATCACAAATTCAGTGGACTCTACAGGCAAAGTCTTACTGGATACTAAATTCATGCATATATGCGAATGTGTGGATCCAGGATCTATTAAAGCAATCCCAGAAGTATCATAAAGTGTGAAAGTACCAGCTATAACATCTGGAAACGAAGCTTCCTCACGAGCTCGAATGGCATAGGCTCTGGCAGGTGCTCTAGCCACGGATAAAATAGTAGTGTCTTTAGTCCCTCTTTGACTACCACTCACATTTCTCGTATTTCTGAGAGGTCTACTATGAGATGCATTGCCACCTAGCCTCGGGTTTTGCACAATGTCTTGCTTGTAACACCCTGAATTTGGGCCTAGAAGTATTGGGCCTTGAGTGGGGGTCCGTAAGGAGGTTGTATATAGGTATTTAATTGTGCAATGAAATGAAATGATTAAATGTTTGCTTTAGTGGTTAATGGCTTTGAGAAGTGTTGGAGAAATCTTGGGTTCAAACTTGGGCTTTAGCAAAAATTTTGGTATTAAGTGAAAAAAACCTGGATACTTGGATGAGGGCCTTTTAAATTATTGTGTTAAATAAATGACACAAAGAGCAATATGGTCTAGTGGAAGTGGCGTAATTAAGGTTGTATGGGAGCCTGGGTTCAAGCCTTAGCTCTTGCAATTTATTATGTTTTTTTAAGGGAACCTGGACTTTGGCCTTTAGACATTATAATTAATTGGGGATAAAATATGACACAAAAAGAGCTTGTGGTGAAGTGGCAAGGTGGCATCATAGAGTTGGCAATGAGGTCTAGGGTTCGAAACTCATGGAAATCAAAGAGCATTTATTTTGCTAACAGGGGGCGGCAAGAGTTGGTGTTAAATTTAAACTCTGATGATGGAGGGATCCCACATCGGGAAACTAACATAAGAGTGGATGCGAAGCTGGCTTTAAATAGAGAGAAGCACGAGGAGAGTAAAGCTACCTTTCTTGGCTAATCCCTTTAGCTTTATGGTGTGCTCGTTTGGGTTGGGCGTCGGCTGAGAGTGCTTGGAGCGCGGATTAACTCCAGTCTCATATCAGGTGTGTATTTCTCACTACTTTAGCTATAGGATGGCTACTTCGGGCCGCGATGGGCTGAAAGGGGCCATGTGGGCCCAATGGGCCTACGAGCCCAATTGGATAAGTTGTTTGATTGTGTAGTAAATATTGGACTAGGCTAGGTGAATCTCATATTTGTGGCTAGATTTGGGCTAAAAGGGCCACACGAGCGTGTGGGCCCATTTGGGCTGAGAATGGGCTTTAGGGCCATTCGTATTGTTATCCTTGTTTAGAATAATTTAGTTTACCAATTACAGAAATGTCCTCGACTTGTAAAATTACCAAAGTACCCTCGATTTATAGAATTACTATTTTACACTTGATTTATAGAATTACTATTTTACCCTCGATTTACAAAATTATCGTTTTACCCTCGATTGTGAAATTACTGAAATACCCCTATAGGGTAGAATCACCAAAATACCCCTAGTTTGTAAAATTATCAAAATACCACTGGTTTGTGAAATTACCGAAATACCCTCAATTTGAAAATTACCAAAATACCCCTAATTTACACAATTACAAAAATACCCTTGACTTTCTAAAAATTATAGAAATACCATTGGTTTACAAAATTACTGAAATACCCTTGGTTTGTAGATTTACCAAAACACCCTTGTAGGATGAAATTACTAAAATACCCCTAATAGGTAAAAAGACCGTAAAGCCCCTGTAGGGTAAAGTGACCGTAATACCCCTGTATGGTAAAATGATGAATATGCCCTTATGTTCCGTATGACTGATGTGCTTAGGATTTACATATATTGATATTGGATTAGTTAAGTTTGAGTGATAGGTGGTGGTTATCGTAGATGATTGATTTTGGAAACATTTCAACTTCAACCCATAACAGGTGTGTAATAACCCTCGTAGTAGCTTAGATTAATATTCGCCGAAAAGCCGAAATGCTAAAATTTCGGCATTTTGGGAACTTGTGATTTTGCCTTTGCTTAAAGATACGATAGATACAATATGATCGGTGTTTGGATCGATGGAGTAGGTAAGAGCGCAATTTTGTGCACGATGATAAGTTGGGCCTCAATAGGCTGGAATCGGGCCCAATGGGCTTTCGGGCCCATTTGGGTAAAACTGATAGAAAATGGAATCTGGAAAATTTGCATGTTAACATGGTTAGTACTGTTGTAAAATTTGGATTAAGCAGGCCTAGTGGGCTAAATCAGCATTCGTAGTGCCCATTAGGGGTTTTGGGCCCAAAAGCCCAAATTTGATAAAGTGGATCAAAGATCATTGTTTAAACACTCAGAAATATTGATAATTGTTAATGAACATGGAAAACCCTGATATTTGGTAAAATTATGAAATTACCCTTATAATATGTTAAATGACTATTTTGCCCTTGTGGGCAAGTGACTGACTTGGACTGTGTGGTTGACGAATTTGATTGTGAATATATTTTGGTGATATGAATGACTTGACTGTGATTGTTTGATTCAAATATAGGCATGACATTCTGCATACATGACATGTTGCATGGGTTGGGTTTTATAGATGGAGGAAGTGCTAAAAGGGCTATGCCCCAGTTTACAGAAAAGGGCTTTGCCCCAGTTTACCGAAAAGGGCTTTGCCCCAGTTTACCGAAAAGGGCTTTGCCCCAGTTATTAAAAGAGGGTAGGCCTCCAGTTATATGATAAAGCAGCTATGCTGCTAGTGGTGTGTTGGTTGGGTGGGTTGAGTCATTCCCCACATGGTGTGTTGGTTGGTACGGGTGGAGAGTAGCGGATGGTGGGTTGAGTAGTCTCCCCAAATGGGCTTGCATACATTCATTGGTATTTCATGTGATATTGAAATGGGCCTATGGGCCATACCATTTACAGTAAAGGCTTTGGCCCATTGATATGATTTATGGAAAGTGCTCAATTTGAAGTTAGGGACTAAATTGAATAAGTTGCAAAACTTGCATTCTAGAAGTTTCTAGTATGAATTTGCTTTGAAATATTAATTAGGAGGTCTTAAATATAAATTTGACCAATTTTTAAGTGATGGACAAAAATTGGACATGGATGGAATTTTTGAAAGTTTAGTAAGGAAGGGCATTTTGGTCATTTGGTAATTAATAGAAATAAAAAGGGAAAATAAAGCCAAAATTGACTCATCCTTTTCATGGAGGCCAAAATTAGCATGGGGGAAGCCATGGCTAGGGTTTTCAAGCTTTCCAAGCTCAATAGTAAGTCCGTTCTAACCCCGTTTTTCAAGTTCTTTACGTTTTTGGAATCCCGGTAATTTGATTAAGCTTATTCTAGCAATAATTTAAGCTAGGGTTCACATTTGGAAAAATACCCATAGGTGAAATGTGTTTATTTTTCTGTTTTATGATATAATATGAGGTTTTAAATTATGTTAGACAACTTGTGGTACTCGGTTTTGAGTGAAAACGAGTAAAAGGGCTTAATCGGTAAAAATACCTAATAGTCATAAGTATATGTTAGAGTGAGAATTTGATGTTTCCATAGAAGGGAAAAGTGATCAGCATGTCATAAAACATAAGAATAAGGGATGAAGTTTAATTCCCGAGCCTAGGGGCAAAAGTGTAAAATGCAAAAGTTTAGGGGCAAAATTGTAATTTTCCCAAAGTTTGAGTTAAGGACTGTTTTGAATAGTACATTAATTAAATAAGTAAAATATGATATTTTATATCCCGGAAAATGAGATTTGAACCTAGAATGAAAGAAAAATCGAAAGTTGGGAAAGTTGGTAAAATGGCAGTTTTAGTATCAAGGTAAGTTCATATGTATAATAAGCATTAATTTATGCATGTTTCAATGTAAAATTGATATATTTATTATAATTTCTGAGGTGTTGAAAGTATGTAAGTTGGTATGATAACAATACAACAATAATGCTGTAATTTATATTTGAAAGTTAAATTTAGTGAATTAATTGAATTATGTTAAATTAAATGATTATGGTGCCAAGTTTATGAATTGATTTAAAAATATGTCTATGGTACATCAAGTGCATTGAATTATCATACATAAATGTGATTTCTATGATTATGGATATTATGGGAAATTGTAAGTTCATATGATTTTTAATAAGGCAATGTGTAATTTAATGTTATTGCCTTGATATTAAATGAGATGTAAGTTTATATGTAAGTAATACATCAATATTACTTGTATTATGATATTTTATAATAATATTGGAAATATGTTTGTGGATAATTACTTGATTGGTGAAATTGTTGGAAAAGAGAGAGAAATCCCGGTTAAACCTTTGGAAAGATTGGATGATACAGATAGTATGTAGCTAGGTCACATGTATGGTGCTGAGTGCACATCATGTGTACAAGAGAGCTACAAGACATTATGATATAGCTAGGTCGCATGGGTGATACTATGTGTACACCATGTAGACAAGAGAGCTACGGGATATATGTAGCTAGGTCACATGCGTGGTTCCAGGTGAAGGACACCATGTAGACAAGAGAGCTACGAGATAAATTGGCTAGGTCACATGGGTGGTACTGAGTGTTCACCATGTGTACAAGAGAGCTGAACTATATGATGGGTGGAGCTATGTACTGAAACCACAAAGTATCAAGGATTGATCCGAAGTGTTCAACGGGAGACTCTCTATGTATTGCTTTGTGAGTTTTATGATGAATAAGTGCAGGAACTTAGTTATGTGAATGATGTGTTCATTAAGTGACCAAGATGTGGTAAGGTTATAAACAAGTAAGTTATACATGAGGATGATTTTATGGTGACCTTGTGATCATGGGCCTATACTTGTGATGTATGAAATGTGGTGAAAATGATTTGTGATATGTATGTTAAAATGAGGTTAATACAAAGAAAGTGTGAAAGAGTGAAAGAGTGAATTAGCAATAAAACTGTTTTGGACAGTATCAGTGATGTGATTTTGAAAAATTGCCAAAAATAGTAGAAATTGAATCAGAGTCTGAATGAGATATCAAGTTAAATCTTAATGAGTCTATTTTCATATAAAAGAAATAGAACAAGAAAAGGAGTTCTATATTTTGAGATATTTATGTTTTTGTGAGACTGGTTCAGAATGATTACGTGATCCCCTGTTCTGACTTTGAAAAATCACAAAAATTTGGATAAAAATAATTAGAGGCTTAAACTTATATTTTTAAAATCCCTAATGAGTATATTTTCAATATAAATCAACAAGAACATTATCCGAGTTTTGTACTGTGAGATAATTAATTTTGTAAAGAGAGGTCAGAACTGTCAAAATGTGAAACAGGGAAAATTTTAATGAATAAAATGTAATAATTGGCTAAACCAAAAGTTATGAAAATTTTATGGTGGAAATATATGTGAGTCTAGTTTCAGGGGATATTTACAGATCTTAATTTGGAGCTCTTTAGCTCGAATTATAAATAAGTAAGTGACTATGACTCATGTGGATAGTTTCATGTGAGCATTTATTAGTAAATTGTGAAATCGTACTTACGAGAATGCTATATACATTAAGGATGTGGAATGGAGAGGAGGAGGAGGAAAATAAATATATGTGGAATACATGGAAACTATGGTATATGAAATATAGATATAATGAAATAAATGATATGCGTTTATAAGAAAACAGAAAGAGAATGATATGTATCATGACATGTATATATATATATGACTATTCTCAATGTAATGCTTGTTGGGTATGGAGTTGAATTGAAATGTTTTAGGCAAACATGTTATTTTGCGTAACTGGATTATGGTATTTTATAAAGATATGATCTAGTTTTAAATATGAATGCTTAATGATTAAGCTGAAGATATTTGTTAAGATGATAATCTTGGTATAAATGTATAAATGGTACTATAATAAACAAGGTAAAATGAGTATGAGAGACACATGTATGATGACATACAAATGCTATGTTTGTGGTTTAATTGAGAATATTTAATCATTAAATGAATACCATGTTATATGCTTTTGATTTTGTATAAGTGTGTAAGAGATTAAGGTTGACCAAAGCTTGGAAAATAGCCTAGGTATATTCCACACAGGCAGAGACACGACTATGTGTCTCAGCCGTGTATGGAACACGACTTTGGGACACGGGCGTGTGGAGCGTTAAAGCATGAAATTTCTAAGATTTTTGTAAGTTCTCAGTTTAGTCCCGAACCCTTTCTAAAGTATGTTTTGGGCTTCATAGACTCAAATAAGGGACTATGTGTAAGTGAATGAACGTTTTGAAAAATATAATGAAATTTCATCGCCTGTATTTTAATTTAATGTTTGTATGTTTGTCCGGTAATGCCTCGTACCTTATCCTAGCCTCGGGTACGAGTAAGGGGTGTTACAATTCATGCCATATTATAATCAACCAAATTCAAGCTTATAATTTATACTCAATCATATAAAATCATAAGCCAAAATCATATTAAATCATATGTTTCATAACTCAAATTCACCTCATCCATTCACATGCCAAAACCTTACAAATTGACCATTTTAATAGGCCATTGAAGGACATCAAAACATACCATTTATGAACACAAGCATATACCAAATTCATTCATAATCTCAACCATAACCAAGCCATATCACATGGCTAGATATACATATCACAAAACATAACTAAAATCTTCTAGCTTATACATGCCACACTATAATAAATACATTTTCAAAAGGTACCAATATAGAATTTGATAGTGTGGTGATGATCCTTGACGATACCTGAGCTCCCGATAGCTACGATATCTATAAAACAATGCAAACACACATAAAGTAAGCTTTCAAAAGCTTAGTAAGCCATATACAAATAAACTTGACAAATAACATCAATTCATTCATATAATTTGAGGCAAAATACATTCACTTAAACATATATTCTTATATTTTATTTGAACATGATTCACATATACATATCATAACTCATTCTCATACTTATATCATATATTCATTAAGGTACATATACTTACCTTTCAATCTCAAATATGGTATACAATTCAAACATACCTGAGTCAGATACAAAATCACATAGTCATCTATTTCCTCGGAATGCTCGTTGAACCGTTCAGAATCATAAGGATATGTTGACAACTCGAAAAGCTCGTACAATGCCAACGTCCTAGACATGGTCTTACATGTAAACAAATATCGATGCCACTGTCCCAGACAGGGTCTTACATGAAATCAAATACGATGCCAATGTCCCAGACGTGGTCTTACACGTAAATCATAAGTTTTTGCCAACGTCCCAGACGTGGTCCTACACGAAAACACATATCGGAATGACATATGTATCCTAACTATTCCTATGGTTTGTACTGGCTTTTCGGACGTCAGAACTTTGTCCATACTTTCTCAGATATCTCACATTCAAGGCATAAAACCATTCATCATTATTCAATAGCATATAAGCATAAATAAACCATTTCAAAAACATTTATTTGTATATAGACTTACCTCGTACAGATTCGGATAGACGGAACCGGCTACTCGATGACTTTCGACTTTCCCCAATCTAATTCCATTTTCTTTAGTTCTTGATCTATATAAATTCAAATTTAACTCTTTTATTCACCAAATCATTCAAATCAATCCACAAACACACATTTAGGGCATTTTACAAATTAGTCCTCATATTTTCATATTTTGACAATTTAGTCCTTAATTCACTAAATCACAAATACACAAAATTTCTTTGTACACATGCCTAGCAAAATTCTCATAGTGTTCATACAAGCCCATATATTTCATTTATTTCACATTTTAGTCCCTCAATTTACAAATTTCACAATTTAGTCCAAATTACTCAAATTCATCAAAAATTCAAATAAAATTATGTTAACCCAAAACATATCTTTCATTTACTAAAAACTAACTTCACAAAGCTTATAATTTCATCAATGGCTCAACTCAAAATCAACAAAAAAAATTAGAAATTGAGACATGGGCTTGATAGTATACTAAGCAACGATCACAAAAATTTAAAAATTATCAAAAATCGAGCAAAATTCATACCTTAATCACCAAATTAAAGTGCCGAACCCTAGAACTCTTTTTCTTTCTTTTTCTTTTGATACATTCGGCCAACAAAGATGATAATGGCCTTAATTTTATGTTTGTTTTATTTTTATTAACATTAATAAACATTTTACCATTTTACCCTTCATTAATAACATATAAAATTTCATTAACCATAGGCATTTATGTCTATCCATTATTCACATGGTGTATTCACAACATAAGGACCTCTTATTTAAAAAGACATAACAAATAGACACACTTAACATATGGCAAACAACTTTTACAATTTACGCGATTAGGTCATTTTATCAAATTAAACATACAAACGATTAAATTTTCACACGAAATTTTCACACATCCTGATTCACATATTTTAAGCAGAGAAAATAATATTAAAATATTTTTCTAACTTGGATTTATGGTCCTGAAACCACTATTCTGACTAGGGTCCAAACCGGACTGTTACACCGTCTTTCATCCAGCATTCTTCAAAATGTCATCACCCACATCGTTGTCAATCAAGCTTATTGGCTTTACCACTGCCTACACTCTCTACTGACGTAGCTTAAGCCTTAGAACTCGCATGTTGTTTACCTCGATCCCTACTAGGATAACCCACTGAAGCAATCAAACGATTATGGTGTTCTTTCAATCTCTTCGACGATGACTGATATGACTTTCCAATTGGTCTTTTTCTCGAATCTCAAGCTTCAAAATTAGCTTTTTTTTTCTCTTTGCCAAGCTCATCGGCTTTATGTGCTCTATCAACTAAAATAATGAATTCTTTCAGCTTGAGAATCTCAACTAGAAGCTTTATATCTTCATTTAACCTTTCTTTGAACCATTTACACATAGCAAGCTTAGTTGGAACACATTCTCAGGCATACTTGTTCAACCTGATGAGTTCTCTTTCATATTCGAATATTTTCATACGACCATGTTTAAGCTTAAGGAATTCTTTGCATTTCTGATCGAGAAACCTCTAACTTATATATTTATTTTTGAACTCGGTTTGGAAAAATTCCCAGTCTACACATTCTCTCGACACAACAGAAACCAACATATTCCACCATTAATATGTTGAATCTTTCAATAGAGATACGTCACATTTAACACATTCGGCCGGTGAAAAAGATAACTCATCAAAAAATCTGATCGTCTTTTTTAACCAGAATTCTGCTCGCTCAGGTTCGTCTACAACTGTATCCCTGAATTCTTCGACCCCATATTTGAAGATTTTATCAACTAATGTCTTATTCATGCGTAAAGTTTCCAAACCTTGAGGAATAAAAGGGACTAGTTGGGGAACAGGTGGGGGTGAAGGTCATTGAGTAGCCGGATTCGTTCGAACAAACTCAGTGAGCCACTCACTTATCATCTAGAAGAAGGTTCCTTAGCCTTTCCTCCTCGACCCTTAGATACGGGTCTTGATTAACTCGATGCTGCTTCGTGAACCGATGCTTCAGCGTTACTTTCTACTTCATCGGAGTTGGCTCGGTTAGAATTCATTACTATATGAAAACATATTTCAAAACGAGTCAAGAGTTATCATACTATCATAGGTTATATAATGGCGTGTATTTCTAGACTCACATACGATACGTTTAGTCTGAAAATTGGCTAAACCTGACTCTGATACCAATAAATGTAACACGCCTAACTTGTATCCATTACAGGATTAAAGCTACGGAGCATTACTGGAAGATAACATCATTCAACGAACATTTATTCAACATATACGAAACATAACTTAAAACATAGCAAAAGTATTTAAAATCAAGCAGATAGTCCCTTATGTGAGCCTCCGAGGACCTTAAAACACATTAGAAACGAGTCTGGACTAAATTAAGAATATTTAGGATTTTTCAAAAAAAATATGCAAAATTTCAAATTGTATGGGTTACACGACTGTGTGGCCAGGCCGTGTGACTCACACGACTAAGAGACACGCATATGTCTCAGGCCGAGTGGATGTTCGAAGTAGGGACACATAGTCGAGTCCCAACCCATGTCCGTGCCCATGTAACTCTCTGACATGGGTCACAAGGCCAAGCCACATGCCCATGTGTCAGGCCGTGTACCCTTCGAAATGGCCTTACACAATGCCAGGCTGTGTACTAGGTCATGTAATAGCCTAACTTGTAACCTTTTGTAAGCTACAAGGAACACACAGTTGTGTTGTATTGCCGTGTGTGTGTGTCACATACGGCTGAGACACATGCCCGTGTCATTGGCCGTTTGGACAAAAAATAGGTCATTTCCAAGCCATTTTTCTCACCTAAAGTCTAGCCACATATGCATCCCAAATGTACCTATATTCATGCATTCAAAACACACCTAACATATGCATATACAAGCTAAAACATCATAGTAGCTAACCATTCAAATAATACACCAAAATGGCACCTCAATCTCCACAATGAAACTTGAGTAAACACTTACTAAATTCATACATATTTCAATCAAATAATTAAACAACTTAAATACTACATTTATCATAATGTTCACATACCCTTTTCATGCATAACAAATACCATTATAACCATTTCCACATTTCAAATAAACACATTCTAGCATAATAAAGAACAACTCATGACATACATATTTTAACTACCGTACCAACTTCCATCATTTAATCACCACAACACCAAAATAACAACCATTATAAGGCCAAATATATATAATATCATATCAACCATTTCATTACCCAAAGTAGCATAAATACAAGCCAAGCATAACGACTAATTTCATCCAAGAAGGACATCTATACATGCAATTATAACCATGACTCAAAATCATCAAAATCTATCGATATAGTCGATAGATAGTGTGATGGATCTCTGAAAAGCTTCCATTCTGAACAAGCTTCTGATTATCTAAAAACATAATGAAAATAACCCAAAGTAAGCATTTAATGCTTTGTAAGTTCGTAATTCATAAACAAATCTTACCATTTCAATATATATAAGCTTAAAGCACTAATGAGCTAATCCAACATAGCTTGGCACAAGCCTAAGCAATAACAACCATTCAAGTTAGTGATAACCACATAACTTAGTAATTTCTTTGCATAACATAATACTTTTTCTGATAAGCTTTCATACTTTCATGAAAATGGCTAAGCATATTTAAGCATCACCAATTCATACCTTTTTCATGCTTTCATAGCATTACTTATCGAAATATTTATCGATCCCTCTCTTTGTATATCCGTTGAACCACTAGAATAATATCGGATACCCGAAAATCTCACACATTGTGTGTTAACATATGGTCAAAACCATTTCTTTCACTTTTCTGATATGAATGCTCTCTCTTGAGCCATAAGTCAGTTTGCTCACACAAGCTGTCAATTGGAACGTAGCTACATGGTGCTGCTCACACAAGTTGTCAAGTAACCGCAACACATGCTGGAAACTCAGCCGCCAGTAGGACGTTTAGGACCAACACTCGAAACACAGAAACCCCTAATTATATGTCATTTGTATCCTATACATTCCTAAGATTCAATCAGGATCTGAAAGTCATCGAAACTTCTTTGGATATTTCTATAGACTCATAATATCATAATACAACACAATAGAATTTAATTTAAGGTATTAAACTTTCATTAAATGTCTGAACTTACTCAATTGCAAACAAAGAAACAGGATTAACTAATCTGAAACTTTTTCTTTTCCATGATCTAAATCCATACGATGCTTTTCTTGATCTAAATAATCAAATTTAACTCATTTAAACTTCATTCTATTCATTACAGTCTAAAAATCATATTTTAGTAAATTTATATTTCTTCCCCTATAATTTTGATTTCATTTCAATTTAGTCACTAGCTCATAAAATGAAAATTCATGAAATTCTCCATTAACCCACCATAGCCTAATTTCACATAAGCCCCTAGCAAGCCCTAAATTTCATTTATTTCACAATTACACCATGAATATTTTTGATTTTTTAATTTAATCCCTAATTGACAATTTCATCATAAATTACTTAACAAAAGTTGTGTAACTAGCAACAACCATTCATTTTCTTCCATCAAAAAACACAACCAATATATATACATTCATGGTAAAACCCTAGACTTTTAACAGTTTTACAAATTATCCCCTGGGCTAGCTAGATTAAGCTACAACAACTCCAAAAATATAGAAATCATTAAAAACAAAACAAAAATGCACTTACATGCACTAGAGAGAGATGGCTGAATGTTGAATGTTCAAAAATGGTGTCTTGCCCTAGTATTTTCACTTGAAGAAGAAGAAGAAAGATGATATCTTTCTTTTACTCATTTTATTTTAAGTTATTTTATTAATTTACCTAATTAACCTTACATATTAACCTTTAAAATTACTTAAATAATGTCCAACTTTGTCCACTAAAAATAATAATGTTTTAATTACCATTTAACGCCACTCATATTCCAAATTAATAGCAATTTGACAGCTTTTACCATAGAACTCAAATTTTTGCACCTTATGCAATTAAGTCTTTTTTATCAAATTAAGCATGTAAACGATAAAAGTTTTTGACAGAATTTTTATACGACACTACTAATATGCTGTAGACTTTAAAATATTAATAAAATAAATATTTCAATGTCAGATTTGTGGTCCCAAAACCAATGTTCTGATTTAACAGAAAATGAGCTGTTACATTCATTCCTATAACCGTATAAGTATCATATTCATACTATATTATTCATGATTTCCAATTCATAGTTTGATCATTTTTATGTGGATACTTCATTATGAATAGTATACATGCAAGTTTCAAAGTACAAACTCAACTAACACTCAGCTACAGAATCCTGAACTCCAGATCCAACTTCCATCATAAAACAACAACAAGACCCATATTGCTTACAGAACATAAGAACATGATTAAAACTTATTCAAATACCTCTTATCATTGTTTCAAGTACTGAAAATTTCCATACAAAACCTTAAACTTATATCTTACTGTTCATGCACCTCTTACTGACTTACCCCTTCAGAATTTAACATGCAAAATGGTAATACTTACCTAGGGATGGAATAACCACTGATTAAATCCAAATTCTGAGCTTTCAGTTTACGGAGGAAGAAATATCATTGGATCACAATAGAAGAATCGAAGAATAGTATATTTAGGAAGAAAAAAACTCGTCTCAAGGACTTTTCCACAAACAAATATAGACTTAGCTCACTTACTGTAATTTGTAAAGTGTCACTTGAATTCAGAATTTGTCCTACTTAATGGCTTACAGATTCTGAGAGTAACATTAATAAGAATCCAAAAATAATAAATATCAGAGTAGTCTATCAAGTTGATTCTTAACCAAAATACTTACAATGTAACTAGCATAGTAACCCAAACAAACATGATGTTCGATACCCTTGGCATTATCTAAAATCATATTTGCCCCTTTACACTAACCAAAAATCTTCTTCTTCATCTAATTACACATTCTGATATAAGTCCTTACTTTCAAACCTGACAACCACTGTACGCCCTTTTTTATATGAAAAATAAGTCAATTGGGCAGATAACACCTCGCCAAATAGATTATTGCATACCTACGGGTCATAAATTTAGACCCGTCAAAACTAGATGCTACATTGTAACTCCTTCATGAGTTGTGTACGCATCAAGTTTTTGTTGCCAAGGTTATATGTGACTCTAAACCAGTAAAATCCTTTGACAAGATCTTGAACACCATTTCAATTTGAGTGTTCTGGTGCAAATTGGCCTCATTGTCTACGGCCTCGGCAAGGTAGCCCATAAGAGTAATATATGGTATTTGACTAGAGTGTCAAGCTTTTGCTGGGCATTCATCAAGCTAGTTTTGGCAAACTGATGAGGCAAGATAGCTTGGCCTCCAAACATGACTTCTAGTTTATATATCATTGCTATAGCTATCTTATAGCTCTCCAATTGCTTATACAGAGTACTGGTCATGCTTGCCAACGAGCTATCTCATCAGTCTCTTCCCAGCATTTTCTACCCTCAACTTTATTATTCGGTAGGAATTTATTATCAATAACTCTTTCAAGTTTATCATAGCTCAAGACAATTATCAGGTTCCTTTTCCATTCCTTATAGTTATTTTTGTTTAGTTTGTTTTCAGTGAGTATGTTCAATAACGGAGCTGGTTTCCATTTTTGAACTAAAAATAAAACATTCATATATTAATATCTTTGTATTAAGAAAATGATTGAAATTGTTTTACAACATTACGATATGCATTAAGATGATGCATACAACTTATATTAAACCTTGAAAACATTTGTAAGCCATTACTGTAACACCCCAAACCCGACCCAGAGTTATGACCGAATCTGGTGATGCCACATGAAAGTATTTTTGAAAACTAAGTCGTTGATAAGCCATTTTTGTTATCTTATGTCATCTCTAAATCAAGTTTGTTTGTTTTCTAAACATTGTCCATTTATTCACAAGTCATTTTAATTCACGAAAGCTTTTAAAATAGTTTACGTATCAATGAGTGTTTTGAAAGAAAATATTTGTAACTTTTGAAAACATGTGTTTTCCTATCACTAGTGGTTATGCAACATAAGCATGAAAACAAATCCCAAATTAAGTTAAAATCCAAAAAGTCCTTATTACAATAAAAATACCCCCATTACTAATACTTATAATCAAAATCAAATATGAAAATAATAGCAGTTGTGTGGCCACCTCTAAGTCCCCCGCTACACCGATCCACCTAAGTTTGGGGATTACTTGCGTAGTGAAACAAAAGGGGTGAGTTACGAAATCTTAGTGTGTAATCCCCATGTACAAAAATAGATAGTGTACAGATAATCACAGTCTGGGCATAAGCCCTTTATCAGTAATAGTGTCAGTCCAGTTTGGGCCTTAGCCCAACTCAATACAGTAATAGTCACATATATGCAATCACAAGATTCCTACCCAACCAGCCTCTACACTCCATTTCCGTCCAACCCTACATCCATGTAGGGATATAATAACCTACCCAACCCTATACTCCAAGTCATGCCGAATGCGACACCATACAGTAATATGTAGCTGAACTGCCAGTAAATCAGGCTCGAGGCCTATCAGTCCACTTCCTTTGCATATTATAACCCCCAACCCAATGTAGTGTAATATACAACATGTCATGCCATGTCATAATGTTATACATGTACTCAATACAGTTAAAAATAGCATGCTAAAATATAGTCATACATGAACATATATATATATTCATCACACAGGGGCATAACATTCAGTCAATTAGGGGTCTAGGTAAGCTTACCGATCCAACAGTAGGTCTATAGTCACCTCAGGTGACCCGTGCAACCTTAGCAGTCAAACAGTGAACATGGCCCACGGCCTATATTGTGGGCCCAAATGGACCCACACGCCCATGTGGCCAACACGGCCCAAAATGGGCTTGCCGTGTGGATTACACAACCCGGCCCAATAATTCCACACGTCCGTACGGTTCACCCGTGTGAGGCCCACACAGCCCATTTCGACCCATTATGGTCCAACCCATGAATTCGCTCATGGTCCACCGCATCGATCATACGCCCATGTTTAGTCACACGAGCTACAACACGGGTAGCCGCACACCCGTGTGGTGTCGACTAATGACACTTTTTATCTTTTTACCGATTTACAGTTAAGGCCAGTCTTTACACACACCTGGTTATGAAAAGTGCGCACACCGCTCTTGATCACTCCAACCTTGATTGAACGACTGTGGATTTGCCCACTTAAACCGTTGCAAAAGATTGATTACAAGCTCCTTAGCAATTATCGAAAGCATAAAACTAAGTATAAGAGAAAGAAGCAATCGGCCTACCCCCAAAACAAAGGCCAAAAGCACACGATACGACAGAGGCAAAAGGTAGAACAACTGCACCCCTGAATAGAGACAGTGAAAAGAGGCAGGGTTCGGCTACAAGCAAAGAAGTCGACAGCTAGTAGGAAACAAACAAAATAATGAGAAGGGAGGAATTTTCCAAAAACTAAAAGAGTAGAGAGAGGGAGAGAGAAGTATTCGGCCAAAGAACTAAGATGAAAAGAGAGGGAATTGTTAAAAATCGAAAGATTTGAGAGAGAGGGAGAAAGGGTATTTTGCCAAAGACAAAAAGGAGAGGACGTCAGCTAGAAGAGTAGAGGGAGAAAAGAAAATTGAAGCAGAGGAAGCTGTAGGGAAAAGCAAACTCGAAATAGTCTAAAAACAAAAAGTACCCCAATGATCCCCTAGTAATGTTCGCCCCTAAAAAGTGTAAAACCTTGACAGAAACTGAGAATGGAAAAAAAATACTAACCAAAGTCCAAAACTTGAGAGGCAGGAGTTGAATTTCGGCACTAACCCTTCCACTACCTTCAAATTTCCATATATTCCTCCCCAAATCACTCAAAGCCGTCAACTCCTCCCTTAACCACCTAATTCAAATTCCATTACAACTCTTTAGTTGTTCGGTTTGACTAAAACTCCCATACTGCCCTGACAGCAAAATAAAACACTCTATAATGCATACCAGGACTCGAACTTCAGACCTCAGGTAACAATATCACGCCACTTATCCCCTAGACCGGGCCGACCAGCAGGCCCTTTCTGACATGTTATACCCATATTTATTTAAATACCTATTGACTAGAGACAGGGGTTTATCCATTTAAAAAAAACTTTTGCACAAGTCAAGGCTTGAACCCAAGACTTCTCAGACTCTTCCCAAGACACTTAACTACGGAAGCAGCCATGCATTTATGTAACACAAACATACGAAAATAAATATCAAGGATTTTTGGGCCGTTACAACTCTACCCCCCTAAAAGAAAATTTTGGCCTCGAAATTTACATGATCAGAACAGATGAGGATATTGTTGTCACGTCGCCTTCTCAGGCTCCCATGTGGACTCCTCAGAGCTGTGATTATGCCAAACAACCTTCACCAATGCCATAGACTTCCTCGTTAATACCTTTACATCACGATCTTATATCTGAACCGGCTCCTCCTCAAAAGTTAAATTAGCCTAACCTCAATCTCTTCAACCGAAATAATATGCGTGAGATCAGAGCGGTAACGTATCAACATAGAGACATGGAAGACATCGTAAATTCTATCTAACTCTTCAATCGGTCCCACTCGTTTCAATATGCGGTCAGGCCCAATAAACCTAGGGCTCAACTTGCCCTTACGTCCAAACCTCAATACCTTCTTCAATGGCGAGCCTTGAGGAAAACGAAGTCCCCTACCGAATACTCAATCTCTTCGCACTTCAGATCAGCATAGGACTTCTGTCTGTCTAATGCTGCTTTCAATCGATCCTAAATCAGTCTAACTTTATCCTCGATATCAGAAACTAATTCAGGGCCCAGAACACGCAGCTCAACCGATTCACTCCAACACGAAGGATTATGACACCTACGACCATATAATGC
Source organism: Gossypium hirsutum (assembly GCF_007990345.1). Lineage (NCBI taxonomy): Eukaryota > Viridiplantae > Streptophyta > Magnoliopsida > Malvales > Malvaceae > Gossypium > Gossypium hirsutum. The sequence goes on along the minus strand of NC_053434.1, from coordinate 69,394,916 downwards.
CTCGTAAGGTTCCATCTGGATGCTAGACTGATAGCTATTGTTAAAAGCAAACGATGCTAGCAGCAAGTAATCCTCTCAACTACCTCAGAAATCAATCACGCAACTCTTTAATATGTCCTCCAGTATCTGAATCACCCTCTCTGACTGACCATTTGTTTGATGATGGAACACAGTACTAAAGTCCAATCTCGTACCCAAAGCTTCATGTAACTTCTTCTAAAAATGAGACGTGAAGTGAGGATCCCTATCAAATATTTTAGACACTGGTACCCCATGCAGTCTCACTATCTCAGACACATACAGTTTAGCCAGCTTCTGCAAAGAGTAATCAGTACGAACTGGTATGAAATGGGCAGATTTGGTCAAATGATCCACGATGACCCATACTAAATCCTTCTTAGTAGGCATTAAGGGCAGCCTACAACGAAGTCCATAGTCACTCTCTCCCATTTCTAAAGTGGAATTTTAACTGGCTGAAGCAACCCTGAAGGTAACTGATGTTCAGCCTTAACCTACTGGCAAGTCAGACATTTACCCACAAAGTCAGTAACTTCACGCTTAAGACCCCGCCACCAATATAACTCACGAAGATCTTGGTACATCTTATTTCCACCAGGATGCATAGCATAAGGGCTACTATGCGCATCTCACAGTATAGACTACCTCAAATCAGTATCCTTTGGTACACAGATTCTCCCACGGAAACAGAGTACCCCTTTGCTATTCAGTCTAAAATCCACAGTGTCCCCACTCTTAACCTGTTGAAATGAAAACATAATGACTTTTCCTCTATCTATTTACCTTTAATCTGATCCATGCATGTCGATTTAACTTGGATCTCGACCAATAAGCTACCATAATTAGATAAATTGAGGCTAGCAAACATTTCCCTTAGATCAATCATAGTTCTACGACTCAGTGCATCCACTACCACATTGGCCTTCCCAGGATGGTATTCGATCGTACAGTCATAGTCTTTAAGCAGCTCAATCCACCTACGCTGCTTAAGATTTAGCTCCTTCTGAGTGATGAGGTATTTGAGGCTCTTGTGATCACTGTAGATGATACACTTCTCACCGTACAAATAATGCCTCCAAATTTTTAGTGCAAATACCACTGCAGCCAACTCCAAGTCATGCATCAGATAATTCATCTCATGAGTCTTCAACTGACGAGACGTATATGCTACCATCTTACCCTATTGCATCAACACACATCCCAAACCAACATGTGATGAAGCTCTCCTACTGTGCATCAATCTAGTTAAACGGCATACCCTTATGTAATAGCTTAGTCAAAGGTGCTGCAATCACCGAAAACCTCTCTAAAAAGTGTCTATAATACCCTACCAATCTGATCGCATTATTTCATGATAGGTTTTAAATATTTATAATTACTCGTTCTTAAACTAACTATTAATGCGATGTAGGCAAGTGTACCTATCGAACAGTAGTATAGTTTTAGCAAGACCGGATTGTCGAACCCAAAAGAAATAAAAGTACTAGTAATGACTATATTTTTTATTATCTAGCCTAAGAATAAAGAGGTTTTGTTTTAATTAACTAATTATCTAAACTAAGAACGCACAGAGAAAAGAATTGGGGAATTGCTTTTGGGAAAAATCGATTGACTTAAGACAATACCTAAGGAAAAATCCACCTAGACTTTACTTGTTATTCTGGCTCCGAATCGGATGATTTATTCATTCAACTTGTTTCATAGAGATCCCTAAGTTATGTTATTATCCCTATTCAAGACTAATAACATCTAATCCCTAGATTGAATAACCGAGACTTTTCTCTAATTAACATTCTAGGGTTGCATTAACTCGATCTATGGATCCCCTTATTAGGTTTCACCCTAATCCAGCAAAATCTTGTCACCCTATGTCTAAGCGCCCAATCAACTCCGCTTAGTTATGACAAATGTACTCTTAGACAGGGTCTATTCCTCCTCTGAATAAGAGCATGTCTTGAATCAGTATCCTGGGATATCAAAACAAGAATTAAGAACACATAATTAAGAAGTTAAATATTTATCATATGATTCAGAAAATAATAACAAGATTCATCTTAGATTTCATTCCCCTTAGGTATTTAGGGGTTTTAGTTCATAACAAATAAGAAAATATCTCAGAAGAATAAAGGATACAAAACATAAAGAAAACCCAAAACTCCTGAAGGGAAATTGAAGAGAGATCTTCAGTCTTAATGATGAATCCAGCTACTGAGATGGATCAATCGGCTTCCTTGGAGTAATTCCTTACTCCCTATTCTCCGTCTCCCCTTTTCTTCCTTCTTTAGGGTGTATTTATAGGCTTTGGAATGCCTAGAAGCCCTCAAAATTAGCCTTTTCCGAATTGGACTCAACTTGGGCTCGGTAGGGACACGCCCGTGGCAACACCTGTGTTCGATTACTTCAGGCCATGCTCGAGCCTGCCAAATTGACACGGCCGTGTGGTCTGCCCGTGTGAGGAGGTCTAGGCCGTGTTGATTTCATACCTTGGCCCATTTTCTTCGTTTTTGGCTCGTTTCTTATTCCTTTCACTCTCTTATGCTCTCCTAAGTATAAAACATGTAATTAAAGCATTAGGAGCATCGAATTCACCAATTCTAATGAGAAATCATTCATAAAATGCATTAAACATGGGGTAAAAATATGAATAATTTATGGTTTATCAAATACCCCCACACTTAAGCATTTGCTTATCCTCAAGCAAAATTCTCAACTCATAATCAAAATAAATTCTTCTCAACTTATAATTTCTATCGATAATATCTCAGAATAATCCATAGGTAATCATACATTGAGAATTCAACTAAAAGAACATAAAAGTTTCAAACATTCCAAGTTGAGTATTTTAATCATGCAAACATAGTGTCTCTCCTCATCTGAGTAATTGCCTTTGATTCAGAATATCACGGAGTTTCACATCCTCACTGAAGATTCACTCAAATCACTCGAGGTGTTTAAGGACAAAAAATGAAGCACTCAATAGTCAATAATGAAAAGTCATTACCATAGGCTTGCATGAAAATCAAATCTCCACCACTATAATTTAAGATGATACATCAATCAAAAGGTTTTTAGAGGGTTGTAATGAGGCTTGGTTAGGGGGTGTGGTCACAAGCTGAAAGAAAATATTAGAATCGAGATTGAATTGAAAAATTACCTAACTAGAAAAAGAGTTAATCTTCACTTGCGTACAACAGAGCTTCTTCTCAGAATATGAAATTACAGATATGTATACATAGTTTTTTTTTAGGAACAAGTTAAAATAATATAGACTAACTATTAAGAAAAAAACATAGATAAGCAATCCATTCAACTCAAATCTCGACAAAAATAGGGATTAATTTAGGGAATTTCAACAATAATGGGTTAAAGGTTAATATTGAGGTTAATACAAGGAATGGCTTGTTAGGCTTAAGGGGGTTTACTAAGGGTTAATCGTGGAGGTAGGCTTTTCATGGCATGAGTGGGTTAACCCTAAGTGCCTTAATCATTTTGATATATCAAATCAAATGGTGTGGTCTCGACATGCATAATCAAGCAAGTTCTAGAATAACAGTTCAATACTAATGCACTCAAAGCAATAATAAAAGTGAGCATGAAAGGATTAATAGATGCTCAAAAGGCTAAAAAATCTCACAAAAATTATGTCTTTTTTATGTTTAGACTCATGAATTCCAATTCAAAGTAATACCGAGACTTGGGGAAACAACCTATAATTTTAAATTCTTAAAAATTAACTCGTCATGCTTGATTCTCTAATGTCTTAAAGTTTAAACAATCAATGCATAAAGGCCTATGTTTTAATTCAAGATATATCAATCAAAATCATAAATCAATTAAAATTTATCCTAAATATGATATGAAAGCTTTTCAAGAAAATAAGGCAATCATTCTGGGATTTTTCTGATAATGAAATAAATACCCCCCACACTTAAGATGTACATTGCCCTCAATATACAAAGATAGATATTAGAGTGTAAAACTAAGATAGGAAGAGAAGTGAAACTTCCTGTATGATGTATTCCTCAAACTGGAGTTCTGGAGAGGAATCGGTTCGAGAGTAAAGGACGATACCCCGGCGGTCGTAGAGGTTCATTAGGCCATAAGTCCTATGCCAAAAGGATATTATCTCTAGTGGTAGCTATGGTCATGGGCGAGCAGGACATGGCAGTCATGGAGAACCTTTCTTGGTGGAGGTTTAGTTCCTATGTGATGATGAGCTTAAGAGCTCTATAGAACTATGATAAAATCAGGAACTTTTTAGGGGATATTAGGAAGAATAATTACTCAAAAAGAAATAACCAAAATTAATAATTAAAAATAAAATTTCTAAAATCTAATAAAAATAAAAAGTAGTTCAATAAAAATTAAAAACATAAAATAATAAGTAAATATTTTTAAACATCTTCATCGCTGGATGGTTCGCGAGGTGGGACTAGCGATGAGATGTGAAGGTGCTGACAAATCTGTTGTAGAGTAGCATCAATGTTGTCAAATCGTTGAAAACACTATTGCTCGAATCAAGTGAGGCACTCAGAGATGTCAGCATATGAAGCCGCAGCATGAACTGGAAGAGAGGGTGGTGGTGGCTGAGTCGGTGGGTCCTCGTGCTGTGGAGGGACATCATCAGGAATGTCCTCGTAGGCCTCCTCCTCGATACACTAGGCAAGACGTTACTGGGGAGGGTAGGTTCCTCGGCGCCTCTCAATCATCCTCATGCTAAGCATGCTTTAGATGCCTTGTGGAGACATCTGGCCGATGAGGGTGAGGGATGATTCTTGGGTCACGGTGTTAAGGAGCCCGAAGTGTTGCGCCAGTCGAGTCACGTAGGAGCCAATGGAGATGACCCCCTTTCGATGTCGCTCCGTCTGGTGCTGAATCGCAAGGGCGATGAAATAGGCAAGGTCAATGACGTGCCCTTGCGACATGTACCATAAGAAGTAGACGTCGTGGGTGTTGACGACGCCAGTGCTCTCTCACCTCCCTGTAATCGTGTGAGGTAAAATAGCGTGTAAGTACCTCAGGGATGGTGGGAGAACTGATGCCTTGGAGTGGCTAGGATTGTAGGAGGCCGTGCTAGGGGCCAAAGTGTGCCAGCACTTCGAGGGAGAGAAATGTATGTGGCGACTGAGAGCATGTAGTTCATTCTCCTCCTTGAACTCCTCCGTATATAAGCCTAGTGCAGCACCAAACTTTGGGACGCTTAGCTGGCAGATTAATCCGTCTAGGTGAAATTGAACCGTGTCGGGATCATCATAGTACATCATTACGGTCTGAAGATGGAACGTTGAGCATAGTTCCATCGTGAGCTCAAGGTATGTCGGCTCGATAATCCCAAAGAATAGCTCCCAAAGGTCGATGGTTAGGAGGGCTCGAATCGAATTAGCCAACTGAACTTGTTCTACAGCAGCCCAGTCAATGCAGGAACCTACAATTAAAGGTCGGGCCCGAAGTATTAGGAACAGTTCTTCGTGGGGCCCTCAGGGAAACTGTAGAAGAGGGTGACGAATTTTTGTGGTGGGACCCACAAAAGAGGGCGCTCCCCTCCTCTTCTTTGATGCAGGTCGGTGATTTTCTTTCCTCGTGAAGACGACATCAAAAGCCTATAATATAAAGAATAATAATAGGTAAACGAATTCGAATAAAAGGCATGGATTTGGAAATAACTATTTTAGCCAATACTATTAATATGAAGCAAACTCAACCACAATATAAGAATGAGAATAGAAATGTAATGGGTATGAGGTTTTTCTAATCTCAATTTAACACGGAATGTATGATAACTAACTTAGGAATGCAAATTAAATGATATACATTGGCATGGAAATAGCATGAGAATAAACATAGTAATGTCATAGGTATGAGGTGTTCCTACTAACTTGATTTAACACAAAATGTATGATAACTAACCTGAGAATGCAAATTAAATGATAGAAAAATGAAAAATAGTTTAAAATATATGAAGTTTATGTTGATAATAAGCATTAGAAATAAGTAAAATAGAAGTGAAAAGAGTAAACAAACGCTAAGGGAAAGAGATTGAGCGTCAAAAATGAAGTGGGAAGCGGTGCACGGGTGTGGCAGGGAGGCCGTGTGGAGTTGCAGCGGCTAGGGTTAAGGTTTTTGAATAGGTAAGAAAGTGAATAGTGTAGGATATTTATAGATTTTGGGACACGCGGCCAGGGCACACGCCAGTGTTCCCCAATTTCAGACCGTGTGATTCGCGAATTTTAAATTTGGGCACGTCTGACAGTTAGTACACACCCGTGTTCCTTGGGCGTGTGGGTTCACACGGCCGTGTCACACGGTCGTGTCTAGCTTCATTCACTTCTTCCACGCCCGTGTTAATTTTAACAGGTTTGACCATAGGTGTCTCACACGGGCGTGTCGAACGCCCGTATTGTTTTGGCAGGTTCGCCCATGGTTCTTCCACACGGGCGTGTCACATGCCCGTGTTGTTTTGGTAGGCTCGACCACAACCATATTGCATGGCTCTAGCATTTAATCATAGCCCGTGTTGGGGAAATCTTTTTCCCTATTTTCACACGGCCTTAAGCACGCCTGTGTCTTGGCCGTGTCTCTATGGAAAGACCTGTATTCAAGATTTCTATTAATAAGTTAGGAGTTAAATACCAAAATTTAAAGAAATTAATATTGTTAGTGCTCGGGTTGCCTCTCGAGAAGTGCTTATTTATAGTCTAAGCTCGACTTACCTCTCCAATGAATGGTTATGGTGGTTTGAGGAGTTTATACTCTTCATTCCTGCTATCAATCTCATCAAAATAAGGTTTTAATCGGGTGCTGTTTACCTTAAAAGTGCCGAACTTAGGATGACTCACCTCTACCGTACCAAATGGAAAATTACTGAGTACCGTAACAAGGATTTCCTCATTCGGTGTGGTAGTGACAATGTGGGGATCTGCGGCATCTAATAAGACCTTATTACCAACCTTAAGTTGATTTGGAGAGGTATCGGGCTCGTTTTGGTGTAGTTTCGGTTTGTTGGGTGTTCTTGGTTTGTGCATCTACCATTCATCAAGTTCTTCAATTTGTAATCTTCGATCTTCATGAACAGGTCCTCTACTGGTGCTTGAGAATGACTCGTGTACTTCCTTCAGACTCATTTTCTACAAAATAGGTTGCACCATATTGTTAGTTTTAGTAGAATGGTTTAAATGATCACCCTCAATTCTTGATGTGTTGCCAGAATTGCGAGCTTGAAGGGTGATTATTTCGTCTCCCACCCGGAGTGTGAGTTCACCTGTGCCAACATCAACGATGGTTTTAACAGTTGCTAAAAAGGGCCTTCCTAGAATTAAGGGAGTGTTGCTATCCTCTTCTATGTCTAGAATAATAAAGTCAACGGGAAATATAAATTTATCGCTTTTAACTATCACATCTTCAATAATACCTCTAGGGAATCGTATAGTTTTATCTACTAATTGAATGCTCATCCTAGTCTGTTTGGGTTTCTCGAGACCTAGTTGCTTAAACATTTTGTAAGGCATGACGTTGATACTAGCCCCTAGATCAGCTAATGCATGATTAACATCTAAACTACCAATTAAGCAAGGAATAGTAAAGCTCCCTGGGTCTTTCAGTTTGTTGGGTAGTTTATTTTGGAGAATGGCCAAGCAAACTGTGTTCAGCTACACATACGACGCCTCGTCCAACTTCCACTTATTTGCTAAAAGCTCCTTTAAAAATTTCATTGCGTTTGGCATCTGCAATAGAGCTTCAATAAACGGTAAGTTAATATGTAATTTTTTTAAAAGTTTAAGAAATTTACCAAATTGTTCATCTGAACGATTTTTCCTTGTTGCGTTGGGGTATGGCACATTAGGTTTATATTCGATAGTCACTGGTTTGTTTGTATTTTAATCTACCTCACCTTGATCTTTGCTTACCACAGTTTTTTGCCTTGGTTCTGGTTCAAGCTCAATGACTCCTTCTTCATCTTGAATATTAATTGAGTTGATTTGTTCCCTTGGGTTAGGTTCGGTATTACTTGGTAAACTAACTTGTGGTCGTTCGGAGATTAGTTTGGAAAGCTGGCCTATCTGAGTTTCGAAGCTTTGGATCGATGCTTGTTGATTTTTAAGTGCTACCTCAGTGTTCTGAAAATGGGTTTCTAACATTGATATAAACTTTGAGAGCATCTCTTCAAGGTTTGGCTTCTTGTCCTATTGGTAGGGTCGTTGTTGGTAGCCCGGAGGATGTTGTGGTCTTTGATTTCCTTGACCGCCCCACAAGACATTGGGGTGGTTCTTCCAACCTGCATTATAGGTGTTACTATATGGATTATTTTGAGGTCGAGAATTATTATCCATGTAGTTTAATTGCTCGTTATCCATGTTGTAGCCATAAGGTTGGTATTTCGAATGGTTTGTTCCACCGCTACTTGCTTCGCACTGCATTACTAGGTGAACCTGTGAAGAACTAAGAAAACCATTATTCTTTTTATTTAAGAGTTCTACCTGATTAGAGAGCATGGTGACTAAATCGACATTATAAACGTCGGCTGTTTTCGTTGGCTTTGTCCTCATGACTTGCCACTGATAGTTATTCAGTGACATCTCCTCTATAAACTCATAAGCATCTTCCGGTGTTTTATTGTTGATGGTTCCGCCCGCCGCTGCGTCAACAATTTACCGAGTCGAAAGATTCAGACCATTGTGAAATGTTTGTACTTGGCGCCAAAGCGGTAAACCATGGTGCGAGCACCTTCTCAGTAAGTCCTTGTATCTCTCCCATGCATCGTAGAGGGTTTCCAAATCCATCTACACAAAAGAAGAGATATCATTACGTAATTTAGCCGTTTTAGCAGGCGAAAAATATTTTAGTAAGAATTTTTCAGTCATTTGTTCCCAAGTAGTAATTGACCCTCGTGGTAACGAGTTCAACCACTATTTAGCTTTGTTCCTCAATGAAAAGGGAAACAATCGAAGACGTTTGGCATCATTAGAAATGCCATTAATTTTAAATGTATCGCATAGTTCTAAGCAGTTGGCCAAATGAGCTTTGGGATCCTCATCCTGCAAACCATCAAACTGAACAAATTGTTGTATCATTTGAATAGTGTTAGGTTTTAATTCAAAAGTATTTGCAGCTACAACAAGTCTAACTATGCTTGATTCAGTTCTTGTTAAAGAAGGTTTAGCATAATCATACATAATGCGTGGCGTAGGATTTTGATTAACCGCAATTGCTGGAGGTAGCTGATTGCCTTGGTTTTCAGCCATCTCTTTGGTTGGGGGTTGAGTATTGTCTTCTTGCTCGTTCTCCGTGTATCTTAAGCTGCTCCTTATTTCTCTTTGGTTTTTAAGAATTATACGATTGATTTCTTTGTCAAAAAGTAATGGTCCCGACGGGTTTCTTCAAGTTATAAACTATAAAAACCTGCCAAGAGAAAGAAAGAGTAGGTTAATAAATAATAATAATAAAATTAAATTAAATTGCAAGAAAAATAAATGGCTAAAGTAATAAAAATTGAGTGTTCCTAATATCTTAGTTCCCCGGCAACGGCGCCAAAAACTTGATCGCGTTTTTTCGTGATAGGTTTTAAATATTTATAATTACTTGTTCTTAAACTAACTATTATTGCGATGTAGGAAGGTGTACCTATCGAACAGTAGTATAGTTTTAGCAAGACCGGATTGTCGAACCCAAAGGAACTAAAGTACAAGTAATGACTGTATTTTTATTTTCTAGCCTAAGAATAAAGAGGTTTTGTTTTAATTAACTAATTATCTAAACTAAGAACGCACAGAGAAAAGAATTGGGGAATTGCTTTTGGGAAAAATCGATTGACTTAAGACAATACCTAAGGAAAAAATCACCTAGATTTACTTGTTATTCTGGCTCCGAATCGGACAATTTATTCATTCAACTTGTTCTGTAGAGATCCCTAAGTTATGTTATTATCCTTATTCAAGGCTAATAACGTCTAAGCCCTATATTGAATGACCGAGACTTTTCTCTAATTGACACTCTAGGGTTGCATTAACTCGATCTATGGATCCTCTTATTAGGTTTCACCCTAATCCGGCAAAATCTTGTCACCCTATGTCTAAGCGCGTAATCAACTCCGCTTAGTTATGACAAATGTACTCTTAGACAAGGTCTATTCCTCCTCTGAATAAGAGCATGTCTTGAATCAGTATCCTGGGATATCAAAACAAGAATTAAGAACACATAATTAAGAACAAGTTAAATATTTATCATACGATTAAGAAAATAATAACAAGATTCATCTTAGATTTCATTCCCCTTAGGTATTTAGGGGTTTTAGTTCATAACTAAATAAGAAAACATCTCAGAAGAATAAAGCATACAAAACATAAAGAAAACCCAAAACTCTTGAAGGGAAATTGAGGAGAGATCTTCAGTCTTGATGATGAATCCAGCTACTGAGATGGATCAATCAGCTTCCTTGGAGTAATTCCTTACTCCCTATTCTCCGTCTCCCCTTTTCTTCCTTCTCTAAGGTGTATTTATAGGCTTTGGAATGCCTAGAAGCCCTCAAAATTAGCCTTTTTCGAATTGGACTCAACTTGGGCTCGGCAGGGACACGCCCGTGGCACACGCCTGTGTTTGATTACTTCAGGCCGTGCTCTGGCCTGCCAAATTGACACAGCTGTGTGGTCTGCCCGTGTGAGGAGGTCCAGGCCGTGTTGATTTCGTACCTTGGCCCATTTTCTCCATTTTTGGCCCGTTTCTTGTTACTTTCGCTCTCTTATGCTTTCCTAAGTATAAAACATGAAATTAAAGCATTAAAAAGCATCGAATTCACCAATTCTAATGAGAAATCATCCATAAAATGCATTAAACATGGGGTAAAAATATGTGTAATTTATGGTTTATCACAGTCCCAGAAAACTGCGGATCTCAGATACAGTCTTAGGCAGTTCCAATCCAAAATGGCTTCAATCTTTCAAGGATCAACCCTAATCCCTTAAGCAGATACCACATGGCCTAGAAATTTTACCTCTCGTAACCAGAACTCACATTTACTGAACTTGGCGTACAGTTGTTTCTACCTTAGAATCTATAGAACCACTTGGAAATGTTCATCATGCTCGTCTTCAGTTCTTGAATACACCAGAATGCCATCAATAAAAACCACTATGAACCGATCTAGATAGGGCTGGAACACTCGGTTCATCAGCTCTATAAAAGTCGTTGGTGCGTTTGTCAGTCCAAATGGCATCACTAGGAACTCATAATGACCACAACGAGTCCTAAACACTGTCTTCTATACATCAGCCTCTCTGACCCTCAGTTGATGGTACCCAGATCGGAGATCAATCTTATAGAAAACTGAAGCTCCTTGAAACTGGTCGAGCAGATCCTCGGTAGGGGGTAGTTATTCTTAATGGTCAATTTATTCAATTGCCGGTAATCAATGCACATATGCATAGATCCATCCTTCTTTTTCACAAACAAAACTGGTGCTCCCCACGAAGACACACTATTGCGAATGAACCCACAATCTAACAACTTTTAAATCTAGGCTTTAAGCTCCACAAGCTCCTTCGTGCCATTATATATGGGGGATGGACACCAGAGCTATACCAGGCAGGAGTTCAATCCCAAACTCAACTTCACGGTTTGGAGCTAACCCAAGTAGCTCATCAAGAAAGACATCCGGAAAGTCTTTAACCATTCTGATATCTTTAATAGAAGAAACCCCAGAATTTGATACACTAATGTAGGCCAGAAACACCTCACATCCCTTATGAACCAACTTTTTGGCCCTTAATGTCGATATCACATTCGACAAGTAGTTTCGACTTTCCCCAACTACAACTATCTCGTCGTCCTCCACAGTTCTCAGTACCATCTGTTTAGTAGCACAATCCAAGCTCACTCGATGTTTAACCAGTCAGCCCATTCTCAGTATTAAATCAAATTCTCCAAAAGGAAGTTCCATCAAATCCGCCAAAAAGATAACCCCTTGCATATCTAAAGGAGAATCTCTAAACAATTTATTTACCCTCACCGACTGCCCCAATGGACTCAGTACAGTAACCTCACTCGTAGTGCTCTCAACTAAAATACCCAGAGTCTCAAACACAATACAAGCTATATAGGAATGAGTAGATCCTATATCTATCAGTGTAGTATAAGGTACATTATAGATACAGAACGTACCCGTGATAACATCCAGTGCATTTCCATCCTCTCGATGACGTGCAGCATAAACTAGAGCTGACTGCCCCGCCTCAGTATGCCCAGCACCTCTGCCCGGTGCTCTCTGACCACGGCCCAAACCATTACCACCTCTGGCCTGACCACAGCCTTTCAGTGGCTGCAGAACACCCCTTAAATACTGTGTAGTACCCAAACCTGTAGCTTGGATCTAATCAGGTCTCCGTGGACACTCTCTGATACGGTGTTCCAATGATCCGCGCCTCAAACATGCACCAGTCATTTTCCAACACTCACCCTGATTGCGTCTCCCACAATCAGCACAGGGTTGCCGTCCAGTAGCAGCAACATGGGCCACAACTCTGATCGGCCCATCAACTCTCGCCTTTTTTAGGCCTCAAAAAGGAACTCAAAGGCTCCGAATCCCTCTTGTTCCTACCTCTCTCATTCTCACGGTTTAGACGCTCAGCGCGCTTTACCCCCACGGCGATCTTCGCCTTGTCAACCAACGCAGCAAAATCTCGCTCCCTCTATGGAGCTATCAAAACCCGTAAACTATCCCTCAGGCCATCCTAAAAGCAAATATATTGCTCGTACTAAGTCGCCACCATCCCTCTCGCATAGTGGCTTAGTCACAGAAATTCAGCCTCATATTCGGCTACTGATTTATCCACCTGTGTCAGATTCAGAAACTCTCTCCTCCGGGCATCCACATAACTAGCACCCAGACACTTTCCTTAAAAAGTAGTCTTCAAAAACTTCAAGGTCAGTCGATCGGGCTGAGTGCCCTCTTCAACCGTAAGCCACCACTGGTAAGCCGTATCTCTCAGCAAGGACACTACACCTTTTAGTTTCTGCTTGAGGATGCAGTCGAGATCGTCCATGATCGTTTCTATGACTTCAAATCCAATCCTCAACCACATTAGGGGTAACTCTAGCGATACCCCTAAAAATCTCAGCTCCATTAGACCAAATTCGTTCCGTAACCAACTCTCGGCCCACTGCAAAAGTGTTGGGCGCAGCAACCCTCTCCAGAATCTGTAACATAGCTTGAGACAACGCGTCATCCCCAGCCGCATGATCATGAGACCCAGTCTCAGTCTCAGGTGAAGCCGGTGCCCCTTTAGTTTCTACAGAAAGCATGTGGCCAGATGATGAAGACCCAACTCGAGTACCCCCACGGCCTCCGCCACGGCCTTTTGTACCCCTTCCACGACTACCTCTAGTGCTCATTAGCGAATTGCGTTTTATCTGTATTAATAGTTTTATGCATCAGTTTACTGTTCCAGTGTTTATTGACAGATATTTTATGGAAAGCAGTATCAGTAATTCAAGGTTCGTTTTCTTAGATCACAATCTCACTATAGTTTTAGTATCATCTCAGTGTACACTACTAAAGTATTTTCAGTACAATATGCTACCTATAATGGGCTCAATGTTTACTATTTATAGCATTTTCATCAAAACACATAAAAGTTACAGAAAACTTACAGGATCGGCGTCGGAGACTCAGTGTACCACACGTTCAGTAAAACATTTCAAAACGTTACAAATCTTTCGAAAGTAATCCTTTAGAAATTCAAATTTTAAAAACCAAATCTACAGCCGAGTTTTGCAACCAAGCTCTGGTACTGTTAAATGTAACACCCCAATCCCGACTCAGATGTTATAACCGAATCTGGCGATGCCACATGAAAGTGCTTTCGAAAACCTCTCTACAAAGCTTCTATAATACCCTGCCAGTCCCAAAAAACTGCAGATCTCAGATACAATCTTAGGCAGTTCCAATCCAAAACGGCCTCAATCTTTCGAGGATCAACCCTAATCCATTCAGCAGATACCACATAGCCTAGAAATTTTACCTCTCGTAACCAGAACTCACATTTACTGAACTTGGCGTACAGTTGTTTCTCCCTTAGAATATGTAGAACCACTCGGAGATGTTCATCATGCTCGTCTTCAGTTCTCAAATACACTAGAATGCCATCAATAAAAACCACTACGAACTGATCCAGATAGGGCTGGAACACTCGGTTCATCAGATCCATAAAAGCTGTTGGTGCATTTATCAGTCCAAAATGGCATCCCTAGGAAGTCATAATGACCACAACGAGTCCTAAACACTGTCTTCTATACATCAGCCTCTTTGACCCTCAGTTGATGGTACTCAGATTGGAGATCAATCTTAGAGAAAACTAAAGCTCCTTGAAACTGGTCGAACAAATCATCTATCCTCGGTAGGGGTACTTATTCTTAATGGTTAATTTATTCAATTGCAGGTAATCAATGCACATACGCATAGATCCATCCTTCTTTTTCACAAACAAAACTAGTACTCCCCACGGAGACACACTAAGGCGAATGAACCCACGATCTAACAACTCTTGAATCTGTGCTTTAAGCTCCACAAGCTCATTCGGTGCCATTCTATAAAGGGTGATAGACACCGAAGCTGTACCAGGTAGGAGTTCAATCCCAAACTCAACTTCACGATTTGGAGGTAACCCAAGTAGCTCATCAGAAAAGATATCTGAAAAGTCTTTAACCATTCTGATATCTTTAACAGAAGAAACCCCAGAATCTAAGACACTAATGTAGGCCAGAAACGCCTCACATCCCTTACTAACCAACTTTTCGGCCCTTAATGCTGAAATCATATTCGACAAGTAGTTCCAACTTTCCCCAACTACAACTATCTCATTGTCCTCCACAGTTCTCAGTACCATCCGTTTAGTAGCACAATCCAAGCTCACTCAATGTTTAACCAGTCAGTCTATTCCCAGTATTAAATCAAATTCTCCAAAAGGAAGTTCTATCAAATCGGCCAAAAAGATAACCCCATGCACCTCTAAAGGAGCATCTCTGAACAGTTTCTTTACCCTCACCGACTGGCTTAATGGACTCAGTACGGTAACCTCACTTGTAGTGCTCTCAACCAAAATACCTAGAGTCTCAGACACAGTACAAGCTATATAGGAATGAGTAGATCCTATATCTATCAGTCCAGTATAAAGTACATTATAGACAAAGAACATACCCATGATAACATCCGGAGCATTTCTATCCTCTCGACAATGTGCAGCATAAACTAGAGCTGGCTGCCTCACCTCAATATGCCCAGCACCTCTGCCCGGTGCTCTCTAACCAATACCCAAACCATTACCACCTCTGGTCTGACCACGACCTCTCAGTGGCTCCAGAACACCCCTTAACTGCTGTATAGTACACAAACCTGTAGCTTGCATCTAATCAGGTCTCCGTGGACACTCTCTGATATAATGCTCCAATGATCCGCACCTCAAACATACCCCAGTCCTTTTCCAACACTCGCCCTGATTGTGTCTCAACAATCAATACAAGGTTGCGGTCCAGTAGCAGCAATATTGGCTACAACTCTGACCGGCCCATCAACTCTGACCTTTTTTTTAGGCCTTAAAAAGGAACTCGAGGGCTCTGAATCTCTCTTGTTCCTACCTCTCTCCTTCTCACAGTTCAAACGCTCAGCACGCTTTACACCCTCGACGATCTTCGCCTTGTCAACCAAAGCAGCAAAATCTCACTCCCTCTATAGAGCTATCAAAACTCGTAAACTATCCATGAGGCTATCCTCAAAACGGACAGATCGCTAGTACTTAATTGCCACAATCCCTCTCGCCACCATCTCTCTCGCATAACCGCTTAGTCACAGAAATTTAGCCTCATATTCGGCCACTAATTTATCCCCCTATGTCAGATTCAGAAACCCTCTCCCCCGGGCATCACATAACTACCACTCACACACTTTCCCTGAAAAGTAGTCTTGAAAAACTCCAACGTCAGTCGATTAGGCTGAGTACCCTCTTTAACTGTAAGCCACCACTGGTAAGCCTTATCTCTCAACAAGGACACTACACCCTTTAGTTTCTACTCGGGGGTGCAGTCAAGATCGTCCATGATCCTTTCTGTGACCTCAATCCAATACTCAGCCACATTAGGGGCAACTCTAGCAATACCCCTAAAAATCTCGGCTCTATTAGATCGGAGTCATTCCGTAACCGACCTTGGCCCACTGCACCAGTGTTGGGCCCAGCGACCTTCTCCAGAATCTGTAACATAACTTGGGATAGCGCGTCATCCCTAGCCGCATGATCATGAGACCTAGTCTCAGTCTCAGGTGAAGCCGGCGCCCCCTTAGTTTCTACATTAGACATGTGGCCAGATGATGAAGACCCAGCGCGAGTACCCCCACGGCCTCCGTCGCGGCCTCTTGTACCCCTTCCGCGAGTACCTCTAGTGCTCATTATCGAATTGTGTTTTATCTGTATTAACAGTTTTATGCATCAGTTTACAGTTCCAATGTTTATTGACAAATATTTTATGGAAAACAGTATCAGTAATTCAAGGTTCGTTTTCTTAGATCGCAATCTCACTATAGTTTTACTATCGTCTCAGTGTACACTACTAAAGTATTTTCAGTACAGTATGCTACCTATAATGGGCTCAGTATTTACTCTCTATAGCATTTTCATCAAAACACATAAAAGTTACAAAAAACTTACAGGATCGACGTCGGAGACTCGGGGTACCACACATTCAGTAAAACATTTCAAAACGTTTCAAATCATTTGAAAGTAATCCTTTAGAAATTCAAATTTTAAAACCCAAATCCATAGCCAAGTTTTGCAACCTGGCTCTAGTACTACTAAATGTAACCCCCAAACCCGGCCTAGACGTTATGACCGAATCTGGCGATGCCACATAAAAGTGCTTCTAAAAACTAAGTCGTTGATAAGCTATTTTTGTTATCTTATGTCATCTCTAAATCAAGTTTGTTTGTTTTCTACACATTTTCCATTTATTCACGAGTCATTTTAATTCGCGGAAACTTTTAAAATAGTTACGTATCGGTGAGTGATTATGAAACATAAGCACGAAAATAAATCCCAAATTAAGTTAAAATCCAAAAAAGCCTTATTACAATAAAAATACCCCAATTAATAATACTTATAATCAAAATCAAATACGAAAATAATAGCAGTTGTGTGGCCACCTCTAAGTCCCCCATTGCACTGAACCACCTAAGTCACAAAAGGGGTGAGTTACGAAAACTCAATGTGTAATCCCCATGTACAAAAATATATAGCGTACATATAATCACAGTCTGGACATAAGCCCTTTATCAGTAACAGTGTCAATCCAATTTGGGCCTTAGCCCAACTCAATACAGTAACTGTCACATATATGCAATCATAAGATTCCTACCCAACCAGCCTCTACACTCTATCTTCGTCCAACCCTACACTCTATGTGGGGATATAATCAACCCACCCAACCCTACACTCCAAGTAATGCTGAATGCGACACCATACAGTAATATGCAGGTGAGCTGCCAGTAAATCACGCTCGAGGCCTATCAGTGCACTTCCTTCCCATATTATAACCCCCAACCCAATGCAGTGTAATGTACAACATGTCATGCCATGTCATAATGTTATACATGTACTCTATACAGTTAAAAATAGCATGCTAAAATATATTCATACATGAACATATAAATATGTATTCATCACACAGGGGCATAACAGTCATTCAGTCAATTAGGGGTCTAGGTAAGCTTACTGACCCACCAATAGGTCCACAGTCATCTCGGGCGACCCATGCAACCTTAGCATTCAAATAGTGAATATGGCCCACGGCCCATATTGCAGGCCCATGTGGGCCAACAAGACCCAAAATGGCCTTGGCTATGTAGATTACACAGCCTGTTCCAATAATTTCCACACGTCTGTGTGGTTCACCCATGTGGGGCCCATACAACCCATTTCAGCCCAATACGACCCATTATGGCCCAGCCGATGAATTCGCACATGGTCAGCCTCGTCGATCATATGCCCATGTTTAGTCACACGGGCTACCACATGGGTAGTCGCACTCCCGTGTGGTGTCGACTAATCACACTTTTCAGCTTTTTGTCGATTTACTGTTAAGGGCAATCTTTACACACACCTGGTTACGAAAAGTGTGCACATCGCTCTTAAGCACTTCAACCTTGATTGAACGGCTGTGGCTTTGCCCACTTAAACCATTGCAAAAGATTGATTACAAGCTCCTTGATGATTATCAAAATCACAAAACTAAGTGTAGGAGAAAGAAGCAATCGGCCTACATCCAAAACAAGGGCCAAAAGCACATGATACGATAGGGGCAAATGGTAGAACAATCGCACCCCTGAACTAAAATCGCACCCCTGAACTAAGGCAATGAAAAGAGGCAGGGTTCGGCTACAAGCAAAGAAGTCAACAGCCAGAAGGAAACAAACAAAATAATGAGAAGGAAAGAATTTGCCAAAAACTGAAAGAGTAGAGAAAGGGAAAGAGAAGAAGTATTCAGCCAAAGAACCAAGATGAAAAAAGAGGGAATTATTAAAAACCGAAAGATTTGAGAGAGGGGGAGAAAGGGTATTCGGCCAGAGACAAAGGTAGAGGGCGTCTGCTAGAGAAGTAGAGGGAGAAAAGAAAATCGAAGCAAGAGAAGCTGTAGGGAAAAGCAAAGTCGAAATAGTCCAAAAACAAAAAGTACCCCAATGATCCCCTAGTAATGTTCAGCCCCAAGAAGTGCAAAACCTTGACAGAAACTGAGAATGGAAAGAAAATACTAACCAAAGCTGAAAACCTGAGAGGCAGGGGTTCAATTTCGGCACCAACTCTTCCACTACCTTTAAATTCCCATATTTTCCTCCCCAAATCACTCAAAGTCGTCCACTCCTCCCTCAACCACCTAACTCAAATTCAACTACAACTCTTTAGTAGTTCAATTTGACTAAGACTCCCACACGGGCCCTGACAGCAAAAAAAAACACTTCATAGCACATACCAGGACTCAAACTTCAGACCTCAGGTAACAGTATCACGCCACTTATCCCCTAGACCAGTAGGCCTTTTCTAACATGTTATACCCATATTTATTTAAAAACCTATTGACTAAAGATAGGGGTTTATCCATTTAAAACAAAACTTTTGCACAAGCCAAGGCTTGAACCCAAGACTTCTTAGACTCTTCCCAGGACACTTAACCACTGAAGCAAACATGCATTTATGTAACACAAACATACGAAAATAAATATCAAGGATTTTTGGAGCATTACAATTACAACGATAATTCTCACACCCATTGAATCAAGTCACTGTGGGGTGATCATGATAAATTAGTAAGAACATGTATTTTCATCCAATTAGTAAATGAACCTAATTCCTTTAGGCATTCACATGTACTAATAATCATGTAACATTTGGTCATCATTCTAACTCAAGTAGAGCTTCGTGGGGTGTTACTTAACTAGAAGATCTTAAGTGTATAACCATGAAATCAACATCTATTGCATCATGCACCACAAATATGTCATCATAGTACAATCTCACCGAGTAGCATGCTTTGACTAGTTATCTTCTTTTGAAGATAGAAGTTCTTAATGTATAGCATAATAATACCTACCACAGGTGCTGGTCCAACTATAATATGATTATAAGGAAATTCTGCCTACTTTCAAGAAGTCTTCTTAATGAATCCATCCCATCATAAGAGACCATTGATGAAGGTCGTAGGTAATGTTTAAGGACCTTCTCCCATTCAATATTTTAAAAAACATGTGAGGTTTTTATAATTTATAGTTTTAATCATGTATGATCAATATGCATGACAAGTACATGTGGCATTCTTTCCTAAACTATATGGCATTCTTATCTCACATATTCAGGACATGCTATGACAATTTTATAATAACCACATTCAATTATTTACAAGAGTTAATTAAATAATTTTAATTCTCTATTGTTTTTCTTTTAAGGGAAAATCGAAGAAGTGAATGTGAACCGCGCACCAGGTAGGTTCCCAAGAAAGGAAGGTGAGTCATATTTGACCACTTAAAAACCAAGTCTTTCCCTATCAAATCCAATCCTAGACATGGACCTTCTCATTACCACACTTCTAACAATAATCGAATAACCTAAAGAAGTGAGGGAATAATACAAACACATGTATTTTCTCATTACCACACTTCTTATCTTTGATAGATCAACTATGGATCATCTCATACATATATATATCACAATTTTATCATAAATAATTATTAAACAGATATATAGAGAGATGGGTAATAAAATAAAATTGACAGCTGAGGTTTCCATGGTTCTATTTCTAGAAAATAAATGAAAAACAAAAAATACATAGTCTTTCATCCCAAGGCATTCCTTGTGTCTTCGACCGCCATCATTCCATCTTCTCCTCATCATGGACTCCTTTTTGAAAAAATTACATTTATATCCTATCTATTTTCAGCTCATAAGAATTCTACGTATAAAAATAATCCTACGTCGAGATGATAGTCTACAGTTTATTTCCTAAGAACTACAACCTTGGCAAAACGTAATAATTATATAAACATGCGAATAATTACAAGAATACCACATCTTATCAAATATTAATCAAACAAGATGAAGAGAGAGATTCAATCTCGGTTTACACCATAAAACATAGCACAACCTGGCTCTTGATACCAATTGTTGGAAAACAACCCAGTTTGAAAATGATTTTCATGCATAGAGGAAAATTAAAATTTGAAAATCAACTCAATTTGTGATATTTATAGTAATAAACCTTAACTAAATTTGTACCTATGTTTTCGGATAAGTGGATCCTTGCTATTTTTTGGCTTTCAACCAAACGATTTTCTTCGCTATTCTCGTACCACAAACTGCTTCGAGTATGGGCTCGAACCAATTGAATTGAAACACAGAACTAGAAAAAGTTTTTTCTCCTTTTAGGGTGAAAATGAAAATTCTCTCTTCTTTAATAGAAATCAGTAAAATTGTTATTCTGGAAAAATATATTTAAAAGTTGAGAATAAACTCTCTCTCTATTTTTTGGCAGAATAATAATATCTCAAAAAGTTATCTTAATAGCTTTACTGGTGTCATCTATTTATAGAAAGAGAAGGTAGAACCTTTGTAGAGTTGTAGAGATTTATTTTAAATAGAAAAAAAACATCCTACTTAGAGTAGGAGAGGGGTGAATGACTCACCCTTTTATTTCTACTAGGTTTCTCGCCCCCTTAATGTTATATGAGGGGTTTTGGGCGTCTCTTACATCGGGCCCAATTACGAGTACTGCTTGAGCCTTTTTGACCCAGTACACTGTAATATGGTCTAAACCAATTCAATTTTTCTATTTCCCAAAATAAACTCTAATAGTTACATATTAAATAATTTTCTTATCCCAAGTTTACTCTCGTAAAATTTTGACGATTTTACTACCCAATAAAATTTTTACAATTTTACCCCTAATAAAATTTCAAGAAAAATCATTCAATATGTTACAACTCAACATGTTCACTATGACTAAATAATTTATTTTCATTTTTGAGCTTCAAACCAGTCTAAAAACATAAACTCATTCTTCCATAATTTTTTAAGTAATCTTATATAGGATTACAAGTTTCCATTTTCATTTCCATTTCCACTTTTGGAAACCTACATTCATTTCCAAATGATTCAATTACTTCATTTCAGAGAAAACCATTATCATTTTAAAAGTTTATCATTTCTCTTTTTCTATTCATCTTGTTCATTTCTATTCAAATACGCAATTAATTTATAGTTTCAATGATCTAGCAGAGGTACTGATTGGACATATGAAGTTGAGGCTTAAATGATTTATAATTAAGTTTCGGCTTTTCACTTGTAAATTATAAACTCATTTAGTCACGAAGCCATTCCACCATAGTATCCTGACTGACCTCTCCCCAATGACATACCATTACGAAAGCAACTACTCAGTACTCGTTCAATGACGTTGTCATAAGTGTGTTACCCTCATAGGATATCCTTAATCTCTTTGGGATAATATCTATTCTCCCAATATAATCCAATTTCATCTCATGGTAATTATTACATCTTCCTTCATGAAAAGTCAATCACAATCAAATAGTGATCAAGTCATCCATCACAAAGATGGATGACCAGTGGTCACGTTTACTTTTCATCAACCATGTAATGCTAATGAGAGTAAGGGTGAGTAAAACTCAATTCGATTTTAAAAAATTGAAAAATTATTTGAATTTCAAGTTAATCGAATCGAGTTATTCGAGTTATTCAAATTATTTGAGTCAACTCGAATAAGTAGTTTGATATTTGAGTTCGAATCAAGTTGAATTTTTATTCGAATAACTCGATTAATTCAAATAACAGATTGGTGTAACTATCCATTTGGTCCCTGTCAAATTTGAAAACGAGCAAATTGGTCTCTTTCAATAAAAATACAAAATAATTTTCAAATTTTCAAAATATTTATAAAAATTTCAAAAACAAATTCTAAAAAATATATATAAAGAAAGTTAAAAACTAAAAAATTTCTAGACTAATAATTTTGGGGACATAAATAGGTTAATTAATGATTCAAGTTTATCATACTAAAGTATTTTTTTATTATTTTGCTTTGAAAAAGTTTCCAAATATATATGGTTTCAAATTTATGTGCTTTAACATGGAATTAGTTATATTGTAACAAGATTTTAATTTGACATGTTTAATTTTTTAATTTAACTCGAACAATTTCACTTAATTCGAATTGACTCGAATTTCATTTCACTCAACTCAATTCAAAAAAATTTCAAATCGAGTTAGGATGATAAAATAGGACTCGTCAACTTAATTAACTCAAAAAATTTTTACTCGACTTGACTTGATTCGATCGAACACTCACCCCTAAATGAAAGGATATCATTACCCATGTTTTGGACTATGAATTCCACTGTTGTCAATGGTGCTATGTAACACCCCTCACCATATTCAACGTTGAAATAGGGTTACAGAGCATTACTGGAGTTACAGCATAATAATCATATATTTCACATACATTTCTCAAATTCAATTAATCATCAATCAAAATCATTCACACCGTCCCTAACATGAGCCAACGGGGCCCAAAATATGCATTCGGGAAGGTTCGGGACTAAACCAATAACTCAGGAAACTTTTACAAAACTTAGGAAATTTTTTTCATAAAACAGGGGACACACGCCCGTGTGCTAGGCTGTATGGACTAAAACAGGCTATTTACCAAGCCATTTTGCCACCCAATCATGCTTGCACCTACATCAACCCAATTTGGACCAAAATATAACATACATAATCATTCAAACCAACCAAATCAAGCCTAATTCATGCAAATTTTATGCCATTATCCACATTACACACAAGTCACTAAATATGCCATTCCATTTATACCAAATTCACATATACAAATTAACTAATTAGATACTTCCAAACATGCTTCATTATGCATAAGTTTCACAAACATATAACTTCTCCAAAAACAAAAATTTGACATCCACAATATCTATAATCCACAAGCATCATATATGCATCCATAAACTCACAACACAAGCCATATACACATATATATACACAACCAAATTAAGCCAACTCTTATGACTAAATACAAAACCAAACTTTAGACTTTTACAAGTCAATTCAAATGGCTAAATTCATTATCAGTCCATCACCAAAATGACCATAAACCTATACATGTCATATACTTAAAACGCTTAAGTTCAAAAGTACGAAAATGATAGTAGGATAGTGTGATGAAGTCTCCGACAATCCTTAAATTCGAGCTATCTTTGAAATCACTATAAATGCAATAAAATAAACAAAGTAAGCTTTAAAGCTTAGTAAGCTAATATGATTAATAAGTATAATATGTCAATTCATTCACAATTTAAAAAACATAAGTAAATATAAGTAATACATTCAATTCGACAATTTGCACATTGTCATACTTCTATGTATCATGTATAAATTCATCAACTTTCACTTGCTTTTCATATGAACTTATCAATTATTACTTACTTGCCAAACTTATCATGAGTACATGACCTGATATGTAACATTTCTCACATCTTCGTACCATCATATTTTCCCATTGAACCATTCGGAATAATATTGGATACTCGGGAATCTCGCACTGAAGTGCCACATACATAGCCAAAGCTATCTCATTCTCATATCACATATTTGCTCACTCTCCAGCTATCAAAGGGCCTACTCACACAAGTTGTCGGTCAAGACGTGGCTACACAGTACTGCTCACACAAGCTGTTAAGTAACCGCAACACATGTCGGTATACTCAACCACCGGTCGGACGTATAGGACCAGCGCCCGAATTACATAATCACTAGTATCCTATCTATTCCTAAGGTTCAACCAGGATTCTCACTGTGTCAATGTTTTGTTGATAGATTCCGCAGTGTTGTAATATCACAATTATAATATTTAAGCATATAAATACATATAACATAAAGCTTACTAATCATACAAACTTACCTTGATCGTAAAATCAGTGAAAAGGATCTACTAGTCAATTACTTTGTTTTTCCCTTGATCCAGATCCAAACGTCATTTTTTTATCTATATAATATCAAATTTAGCTTATTCAATCATCACTCTATTCAATTTAGTCCAAAATACACTTTAAAGCCACTTTACACTTTTTCCCTAATATTTCACATTTTTACAATTTAGTCATTATCTCACAAAAACACAAATTCATGCAATTTAATACCAACCCATGCTAGCCGAATTTTCCTATTACACATATCAGCCCATATTTTTCATTTATTTCATATTTTAACCATAAAGTTTCCACATTTCACAATTTAATCCCCACTTTGCATTTTCACTAAAAATCACTTAACAAAACTTGTATAACTATCATCAAACATTCATAATCTATCATCAATCATTAAATCTCATACATATTCATCAATGGAAACATCCTAAACCTTTAACAGTTTTGCAAATTAGTCCCTGGTCTAGATAGACCTAGTTACAACGATCTCAAAAACATAGAAATCATTAAAAATGGGACAAAATTGAACTTACATGCACTAGATTAAGTTGACCGAATATTAAGCTCCTCCCATGGCTATTTCCTTACTTTATTTTCGGTAGAAGATGAAAACAATAAGGATGATGGCTTTGTTTTTAGTTATTTTACTTAATTTATTTTACAATTACCTATTTACCCTTTATTGAAACATTAAAACATGCATAAATAATGCCCATAATAGTCCACTCACATTCCAAATGGTTTAATTACCATTTAAGGATCTCCACTTTAAAAACCATAGCGAATAAACACCTTTAGCTAATAGAACTAAAGTTTTGCACTTTACGCGATTTAGTCCTTTTTATTGAATTAAACACTCAAACGATAAAATTCCTGAAAGAAACTTTCACACAAACACACTATCATGCTGTAAACATTAAAATAATAATAAAATAAAAATTTTTTCAACTTTGAATTTGTGGTCCCAGAACCACTGTTTCGATTTGACTAAAAATGGATCGTTACATGCTACATACTACAGAAGTCGTACACCCAATGCACCAGCTTTCAGTTCTTTATATATTTGAACCCAGGCTTTTACTTACATTAAAGTGTACGAGTCATGCATACATAGTCCGTCATCCACTCAGGATTTAGGTATGTCACACTATGAAATTTATAAGTGAACAAATCCATAAACGGATTCAGGATCTATTTTGCTTGGGTCCTATTCGATGTACTATCAATCTCGTCAGTCACATCTATGTCTCTATTTTCTATAAGTCATTCGCTCTGGTGCCCAAGACAAGGCATCTCTCCAATTGGACTTGATAGACGACATATAGGCTTTCAATTAGTTTGCTCATTTTCGATTAGACTTAAGACATGTTTAGGTTCATCTATTAATACAAGTTGTCTTTTTGTACTACGATCCAACCACGTAATACCGCTTAGTATTAGTTAAACATTTAGACAACCAATGAGCAAATCTGCTTCTATTTTGCTTTGTGTGCAAAAATCATATTAGGACAATAATACAAAATATATTAATTTAATTCATGGATATTTTTATTAATCAATCTGTTCAAAAAAAATACAAGTGTACTTAGAAGAAAATACTACACTTAAGGCATCATATCCAACACATACATGCACCACTTAGATACATGGATGACATACATACATGTACGACATTAATGAAGCTACAATACACCTAAGGAGGCTCTCCATTAAAGCGTACATGAACATCCAAGGGGGAAGCATTCGGTCATACATGCACTTAAGGAAATTCATGAACCATTGATTCAATGTACGGCTTGGGTACATGAACCACATTAATGGCTGAATTGTGGCCATTCATTTACCTTGACGTTTTCCAATAAATAGGTAGTCATTTGCTTTGTAAAAGATTAATGAACGAATGAACATATTAATATATCTTTGAGAATTATATCTCTTTGTTCTTCAAGAACTAAAATCGAACTTATCAAGATTATTTTCTTATGCCGTTCAAACCTTCGATCTTATCTCTCATTATCCTTCTATTCTGTAAGTGTAGCAATCACATAAATAGGTTCTGGTCATATTTGTTCTTTTTGACATAATGCCTATAATTACCCATAGCCCCTCTCCAACTCATAAATAGGAGGATAATACACTTTAGCACACTCAAACTCACATCCTCTTGCATTGGCAATAATGCCCATGCCATTTGAGTTAAGACTCAATTGACAATTTTAATATTAATATTTTGGTTTTCAACTTATTATCTTGCAGATTTGAAGGAAAAAATTTGTGAAAGAAAATATTTCCTCTTTCAATGGAACAAAAATACCAAATTTTATATTAGTGAGTTGGACAAATACCCGAATGCAAAAGTTAAAAACTAAAAATCCCCAAAATATTAATTTATCAAGGTAATCATAATTTTTTATAATTCACGTCCAGTATAAAAAAATGTATACAAACTTATTTCCAAAGTGATAATCACTTACTTTAAGTTTGTCAACAATTTTAGTGAAATAGAGTATATATGAAAGAAAATAGAATTTGATTTTGAGAATTGAGACCAAGAGCAAACGAAAATTGTTTTTTGCTATTTCCCAAATGCCAATATAAAATTTATGATTTTTTTTATATTTAAAATTTATGGATGATGCATGATTGTTTGCATTTTTATAGAAAATTCAGTAATATATATTTCGAAACCTAAACTAACAAATGCTAAAAGTTTTATGTTTGTTTATTACCATATATGCATTCAAATTTAATTGAAATTTGTATTTAAATTTTGTGACTAGTATAATATTTACTTTTTCGCCTTTTAATATGATATTCATGTTTTAAAATGTAAGGAAATTAATATCACACGTATAATTTTTCCAGGGCAATGCAATATCCATTCTTTTCTTATATATATCCAGTGGCACGTAAAAGAATGAATAAAATTCTAGAATTTTTAAAAACATAGTGTTCAAATGTTAATTTAAAAAAAAAAAGTGGTAACAACCAGAATTTTAAATCTTTAGACAAGGAAAATCAAGACATGAAAAATAAAAAATAAAAAAAAAATTGTACTAAAGTTTGCCGGTTTTAAGTTTCCATATTGGCACACCGTTCCAGGAGAATGGATTTTGTCTATTACAATCATAAAAATATCATAATACAAACTATTATAATCTTAAAAATTAAGCTTTTATTTTATTTTATTTTTTCAATCATAATATTTTTAAAACATTATAAATTTTATAACAATTTTGTAATAAATATATATAACATTGGTAAAAATATATATTTCCTCATTTTCTCTATCTTAATTAAAGACGGTGATTTGAATTGTGAATCTAAAAATTAAATATAATAATTTTATTAGAAAACTATATATTTTTTAATATTTTATTCTCTTAAATCTCATTTATTTTTTAAATCATATTTATTTGTATTCATAAACTTAATAGAACAATAACATGGAATCCGAAGCCCTTAAAATTTTTGCATTTATCCCTTTTTGTTATTTGATTAACTTAATTAATTAAATTATTTTAAAAAATTAATTAATATTAATATGATTCAAATAAATATTATAATACGAATTTATTTTATAAAGTGGAACATAATTATATTTAATAGATATGATATTATAATACACATTTATGATAGGAGCACCATGGCCGCCCAACCTCATGTCTCATTTCTAGCTAACCAAAAAGATCACAAAGCAGCAGCGCAGACACCATTTCTTCGCAATTCCATTTAAATTAGCAGCAAGGCAGCTCATACAAACAAGCTGGTTGTGACCATTTTAGTCCCCACCAATCCAAAAAGTAGCGCCAGAAAGCATGCACAAAAGAACAATAACAGAACAAGTGCATAGAATTCTCAAGATAGAGACCATCGTTTAGCAGGGATTGAACACCTCTTTTCCTTAGGAATGCCATCATTGGCAGCCTATCAAGCACCGGGAGCCAGATAAAACATTTAACTCTAGGTGGAACTTTCCAACGCCACACTCGGTCAAATTCCTAATCGATTTCAGACTTATCAACACTTGACAAAAGTGATGATAGCTTGCACAATGAAAACCTTCCCACTTCATCGTGAGTCCATAAAAGTGTCAGCATTACATAGTTCAACAGAAATTTCAGCAGGGAGATTTCACCAGCGCCAAGCTTCCTAATAAAATCATTTCTTCCATTCAACTACCTTAGCCCATTTCACCGCAGCCACACGGTAAAGTCGCGAAAACGAAAGCTTTAAAGGTCTTTCAGAAATGCACAAATCATGCCAAAATAAAACATCTTTTCAACGTTGGTTTATTCGACAAAGAATAAGATTTTTCATTTGGTTGGTTTTGGTCAGAGGTTCAAAGTCGGAGTTTTTTTTCTTTTTTCAATCAATTTAATGGTATGAAGTTGGGACCGGCGTCTTGCTATTCCCCTGCCTAAATTTTGAATTATTTATGATATTTTTTTATCTGGAATTATGTTATTTGGAATAATTTACCTTTAAGCCTATTTTTAATTTTATTTATGAAAATAGGTAAACTTTTTCATTATTTATCAGAAAAGGCCGATAATGACAAAAGGCGTTCACGTAAAAGCATTTTTTGGTGAAATTTTAGCAAAACGCGCCCTTGGGAAGTGATTTTGCCATGTCAGCACAAAACACGCTGACATTGAAGCGTTTTGCTCCGTTTTTTTTCCAATGGCTATTTGATTTTTTTGACCATTGGTGGGTCCAACGGTAAAAAAAAAACTATAAAACCCCTCCTATATTTTTCATACAATATTTCTTCAAAATTTGGCAAAAAAGCTCTCAAATTTCTCCCTAAATTTCTCAAAGCTCTCTTTAATTAATTATTTCCTTTAATTTTTTTCTAAATTAGTGTTGGTTTTTTTATACTTTTAAAAATATTTGATAGTATTAGCAATGGCCAGGAAATTAATTCGTCTCGATCATAAACATATCTCTGTCAAACAAATGATAATGGTAAGGGTTAATTTTAATTTTTGAAATTATTTAATGTTTTTTATTTATGTAATTTTAATTAATTTTTATCTTATAATTTTTTATAATATTTTGTAGATTGGGTGTTACAATATTATATTTGTGATATGTCTGGTCTTCCACCGTGGGTGACGCAAACACATCCACATTCTTTATTCTATCAAGGTGAGTGATCCTCCCAACACCCACAACCGGAGCAATCATAATCCCCGCCGAAAGCTAAACCAAGGAGGAATCCAGCATGTAATCGTCAACCACCCCCACGTGACACTAATTTCGACCGGCACATACATTGATTTTTTTTAATATATTTGTATAAAATGTTTTTATATTGTTTCATTTAATAAAATAAAAGTTGTTTTTAATATTTTAATAGTAAATTATTTTTATATTTTTAATAAAATAATTCTTTTTGAATAAGGCAATAGAAATAATGCAACATAGTTTCATTATAGCATTTATCAACTATTTCGGTTTGGACATGATCAAATTGTATGATCTAAGTTCCTACACCATCCGCACAACTTCTGTTGGTTCATTCTTTCCCGGATATCCATATTATTACATATTCTACTCGATCAAGGTCGACCTTTTGGTTTGCGACGCAATTCTCTATCCGATAACAACTTAAACGGAGCAAGCGATACAGGCAGCCACTTACATTCATCTAGGACCAGTGGGAATACATGTCTCCACACATTGTTCATGTATTCTACATTGTACACTTTGCCGACATATCTCATAGGATCCAAACAGAGCTTCTAACAAGCTGTAATTACATGAGTGCATGAATAACGAAATGTGTCAAAAGGCCCACAGTCGCAATCCTATTTCTCAGGTGTACACGATATTTCCCGTCGATAATATCTTAGTTCGGTCTGTCAAACTCCTTCACACAAAACCATAAGTTGTCGCAACCGTGACACACTGTGTGCATGGTGTTGGCTCACGCCTCAATACCTTCCGGAACCATATATGGCCTCCCTGCATTTGGCCTTTATAATTCGTTGTTCGCTTTGGAAATAGTGTAACGCCCCGTACTCGAGACCGTTGCCGGAGTCGAACACGAGGTGTTAACGGACTTAATGCATTTACTTACACAGTTCATTTAAAAATTTCCAGACAAGCTGGCTAACTGCATCACAGTTACTTTAAAAATCATATCTCGAGTTCCAAAACTCGAAAACCGATTCCATAATTTTTCCTGAAACTAGACTCATATGTCCATCCACAAATTTTTTCTAGAATTTTTGGTCGAGCCAATTAGTACAGTTTATTAGTTAAAGTCTCCCCTATTTCAGGGTTCGACTACTCTGACCTTCATGCATTACGACTTAGATATCTCCCTGTACAGAGCTTCAATACTTATGCCGTTTGTTTCTAATGAAACTAGACTCAAAAAGGAATCCATACATATAAAGCATGACTTCTAATTGTCTCTGGTTAATTTATGTTAAATTTTCAAAATCAGAACAGGGGGTCCAGAAAACGCCCTGGCCCTGTTTCACGAAAACTTAAACATCTCATAAAATACGGCTCATATGGTCGTTTCGTTTCTTTCATATGAAAATAGACTCATCAAGATTCGATAACATAATTTATTCACTATTTAATTCCATTCCTACTATTTTTAGTGATTTTTTAAACTTACATCACTGCTACTGTCAGCATCTATTTTAAGGTAAATTTTACCTATTTCATAATTTTCCATGAATCCATTAGTAAATTGACATACATTATTTTCAAGTATAATCACGATTAGCCATGACGTACGTAGCCCCAATAGGACCGTGATCGGCCATTCCAATGGCTAGTCTTTACCAAACATTTCCACACCACTTAATAACCATATCATAAGACCGTAATGATATACTTTCAAAATATACGAGCCATTTTCGCATGGCTATACGAATATACATTACCAAAAGATACTTAATTAACAACAAGGGTCAGCCCTATACATGCCATTATCAAAATTCAACTAAAAGAGTACCAAAAGGGCTTAGATGTGGACGACTTCGACTTTGACACTCCCGAGTCCGATAGTTGACGAACAAAATCTATAAAACAGAGAATTAAAGCAACAGAATAAGCATTTTGATGCTTAGTAAGTTTTAAGTAATGAAATTATTTACAACTAAAGTATAGCGTTCGTAAGACTAAATGAATGATTGCATATACGCATATTCCCACAATCATGGTTACTTCACGCTTCAACCATTATATTCATGCACTCAGGATCGAACCTAACTAAAGGCTGGAAGCTTGTTAATCAATTAAGCGAATACTATTTAAAAAGGAATCGACCTTTCCAGTGCATATACGAAACATACCTTATCGTTTGGATTTATGAGCGTATTAATTGAAGTTATTACAGTAAGGTCGCTCATTTCCAAACCCAAGTACCTTCGGGATTTAGCCGGATATAGCAACTCGCACAAATTCCTTCGGGACTTAGCCCGGATATAGTCACTAGCACAAATGCCTTCGGATCTTAGTCGGTTATCATCCGAATAATCATGCACATATATCAATAAATCATGACACATCCATATTTCATTTTCATTACTAAAACTCAAACACAAGACACTTATCAACCCTTACCATTTTCAGCTCAATAGCCACATACAAAGAGCATGATTTTGATTGGCTTTATAACATGATCTCTATGCACATTCGGCTACTAGTCATAAGTATAACTAATTACCCCGATATACAATTCAAGTAGGATCATTATATCACTGTTTATTTGTTATGCTTATATGTCATGACATAATCAAATCATAAACTAAGTTCCATTACTCAAAGACTTACCTCGGTATCTTGGAACGGTTGTGGGTTGATTACTCTATTGCTTTCTCTTTTCCCCGGTCCAACTTTGATCCCCCTTGCCCTTGAGCTTAATATATATACAAGTAGAAGTATTAAATATTTTTACCAATAAGGTTTACTTGTTAATCACATTCGGCAACTCATCCACCATTCTACCAAGCACAACCGATTACCCATTCTCTTCTTAAATCTAAATTCGGCACCTCCAAACAAAATGAGTTAAGAATCTCAACTTTCATGCTAACATAACCAGCAACTTAACACATCCACATATCTAACATGCTAATAGCATCAAGGCATCAACTAAAATTTTTAAGCTTCTTAGCCGAATCCTAACTCCCCAACAACCCCAAATCCAACCATGAGTTAGATAGAATTTAGACTAATCATCCAATGGATGTATAAACTTCCAAAAGTAACATTGAACATACCTTAATCTAGAGAACCACCTTGGCCGAATTTTTCTTCATCTTCTTCCTCTAGTTACGGCAATGGAGGAGCAACCTAAGCTAACTTTGGTTTCTCCTCCTACTAACCACTATTATTTTATTACCCATATCCTTTACTTTATTATTTTTAACACAAAATGTTAACATAACATATTTATAATATGTTTTAACCCATAGCATGGCCGGCCACCATCTAGATTTTGGCTAATTTGACATGCAAGTACAAGCATTTTCTAACATGCTTTAATAGGCCACTTTAACATTTGCCTAGCACATTTCTAAATTTTCTCACACAAGTCCTATTTGATAAATTTCACATACTATATACGAAATTTAAGCATGAAATTTTCACACGTGCATGTTCATATATAATAAGCATTAAATATGACTGTTAATTATTTTCTTATGGCTCGGTTTCTTGGTCCCGAAAGCACTTTTCGACTATGGTCAATTTAGGGCTGTCACAACTCTCCCCCACTTAAGAAATTTTCGTCCCCGAAAATCCTACCGGTAAATGGGTTTGGGTATCGTTCTTTCATAGAGTTCTCGGTTTCCCAAGTTGCTTCTTCGATCCCGTGTTTGAGCCATAACACCTTTACTAACGGAACCCTTTTGTTTCGCAACTCTTTCACTTCACGAGCTAGGATATGAATTGGTTCTTCTTCATAACTCATATCGGATTGAATTTCAACCTCGGAGGGATTAATTATGTGCGAAGGATCAGATCTGTATCGTCAAAGCATCAAAACATGAAAAACGTTGTGAATCTTTTCGAGATCAGGGGGTAAAATCAATCTATATGCCACTGGACCAACTCGTTCGGATATTTCATACAGCCCTATGAACCTCGGACTCAGTTTTCCCTTTCGGCCAAATCTGAGTATCTTTTTCCAAGGTGAAACTTTAAGAAACACTTTGTCTCCCACCTGATACTCAATATCTCTTCGTTTTAAATCCGCGTACGACTTCTGACGATCTGATGCTGCCTTCAGACTTTCACGAATTATTTTTACTTTCTACTCAGCATCTTTACAAACAAGGTCTACTTTCTTCTTCCTTCAAACCCAACCAAGCCTTTAGTTTAAGTAGGTTTGGGCTAGGTCATTGTGACTCTGTCACCTAATGGAAAAATAGACTGAGGGGCAAGCCCTCTCTTTTCACAATGGTGTAGGGTGTCAGAGGCTGTTGCCCCAAGGCCAACTCGAAGAGGCTGAGTTGTTAAATTATAGCGGCATTAAGCAACATCCAACAACTCTAGTCCTTCTGGTTTGTACTAAAGTGCCTTAAGTAGCCCTCGAGGAGTCTGTTTATTCTCTCCATCTGAACTTTCAAAGATATACCAACCGTAGGTATCTTACAATCAAATACTGAAAGTTGTCTTCTAACATTACCGACCTTTAAATATCGGGTTTTAATCAATTCACATAACATAAAAAAATCTCTTTTCATCATTAAAAGTAACTTTCTTTCCGACCTCTTACATTGCATCACCATAACAAAAAAAAATCGTTCTATCTCCTCACAAAAACCTTTAAAGATCTTCATAGATTGCATAAATAATTTGGAAATGTTAACAAAACTGGCTGATCCAATGTAGCTCTTCCAGCTAAAGATTCTAATTTTGCAGTTTGGTACAAACCCGATCAACAACGAACCTCAAAGTATTATTGGTCACTTTTTCATGAAAGAGAGGAATACCTAAATAAGGACCAAGATTTCAACCCTGTTGAACCCCATCATGCCGCTGAGGAGGTTTTTGGTTTCTTCACTAACTCCCTTAAAGGAAAAAATGTTAGATTTCCTTGCATTTACCCAATGTCGAGAAAAGTTACAAAAGTCCTTCAGAATTCCTCTTAAAAGTCTAGCTTAATTCTCTTCCACTTTCCCAAAAATGATGAAGTTATCTACAAAAAATTAAATGAGAGATAGGTGGAGCGGAACAACTAAGGCGGATAGGCTGCGATCAACCACCTTGGATTATCGAATGAATGTCATGACCGAGCCATTGTATACACAGAATGTGTAAATACAGTGAAAGAGGGCACATTTGCCGAATCCCCTAGTCGGTCTGATTTTTTAGGACAAAACTCCATTCAAATAATCTTCATAGTAGAACTAGATATAGTAGACATAATAACATTATTTAAGATATTAGGTATACCTACATGTTTAAAAGATTCCTCAATACATTCCCAGCGAATGCAGTCGTAGGCTTTCTCTAAATCAATCTTCACAGCTATTTATTTCCTATTCTTTTGCTTCTTCTTATTAATTGAGATGACTTCTTATGCAATAATGATATTATCAAAAATATTGTGTCCTGCTACGAATCCAGCTTGTTCCTGGGCAATAATCTTTGGAAAAATCGCCTTAAAGCGATTAGTAATAACCTTTACAACCAATTTATACAAAAATGAACATAAGCAGATAGGCCTAGACTGAGAAAAATTTTCTAGAGCATAGACTTTTGGCTATAAACCATTAAAGTATTATTTAAGCTTAGGTCAATAAAATCCCCATCAAAAATATTTTTAACCCAACCATAAACAGAGCTTCCAACTTGTTCCCATTGGTTCTAGAAAAATAAAGCGTGAAAACCGTCACTTTCGGGAGCTTTTAAATGGGCCATATAAAAAAAGAGTTGCCTTTATCTCCTCATCAGTAACTACTTTACCCAGAAACTAAACGTCTTTTGGAGATATCTTTGAGAAAAAGGTAAGAGGTAAACCCATCATAGGTTCCGAATAATCACCATAAAGCTGCTAAAAAAATTAATCACCTCTAACTGTAGGACATCATCATCATAAACTCACTCACCTTTTTCATTCTTCAGGGTAGAGATCCTATTATGTTTTCTTCACTGAAGGGTACGCCTATGGAAGAATTTAGTATTACAATCTCCCAAGCAAAGCCAATTGCACCTAGCCTTATGCTTCCATAATAGTTCCTCGTGATGAAGTACACTTTCTAATTCCTCCCTAATCTTCATCTCAGTGTTATACAAATCTTTTAAATCTAATCTTTACATTGATTTCTGAATACCAGTTAGTCTTTGTAAGAAGGCTTTTTTTATGAGTACCGATATGCCAGTATATTCTCCTATTCCAATGCTTCAGGTTATTCAAAAATTGCTTAATAGAGGCACCCATATTGCCATTTAAATTCCAAGAATCCTGCACAAAATCAAAGAAACCCGAACGCTCAACCCAATCAGAAATGAATCCGAAAGGCCTACTTCTAGTAAAATTCGACTCAACCCCTTGAGACAAGAAAAAAAGTTGATGGTCCAATTTGAGCCTAAGGAGATGGGATATTGAATAGAATTGGAAATTTGAAATCCACGCATCATTACAAATTGCCCTATCTAACCTTTCAAAGACTTTACCTCTCTGCTAAGTAAAAGTTGGACATTTAAAACCAAGATCATGGAGTTTAGCGGAGTAGATAAAATTACCGAAGGTGGAGCCCATTTTCCCTTCTTTCTGCCCTCCCCTCTTCTCTTCTCACTAGTAGAAAGAATAGCATTGAAATCACCTATTTCCATCCAAGGTATGTTTTAATTAGGCACCACCGAGTGTAAACCTTCCTATAAAACCCTCCACTTTTGCTTATCAGGACTATTGTAAACAAAAGAAACCAGAATTAGCCTTTGTAAAGAATTGTCGAGAATCTGAATTAGCACAAACTGGGGGTGACTGAAAACCACTTCAACTTTAATAGAATCCTTCCATCCGAGCCAAATGCCACCTGAAAAACCTACAGCCTTAACCCTATAGTAGGAATATTGAAAGCCAAGGTTAGCAATAATTGCATCAGCCTTACTTCCACCAACTCTTGTCCCACAATGTCTGGTTTAAATTCTCGGTTGTGTTCCTAAAAAATCTAAGGAAACTTACTACTAGCACATCCCTAACAATTCCAATAATATATATAAATTCATAAAATCAAAATAAAAAAAGGAAAGAAAACTAACCTCTGCTGATTAAAATCAGTTCTTGCACTTCGTTGGTTTGTTATCTGGAACCACTATAGCCTTGTTCGACTTGGGTTCAATTTGAAAAGATATAAGATCTACCATAGAGTTCATCAAATCTGAAAGAGAAAGTTTGGTAAGAACAAACGAAGCTCATTAACTTGACCGTACTGCTCGCAAGAATAACAAATAGAAGGTAGTGATTCATATTCAATTTTTTTAGTCTTACATTGATCAGAATATAGGTAATTAAAAGTTTATCCAAATTCACGAAAATTTGCCATCCTTGCAAAATGTCTCATTAGTCTATTGTTTGTGTTAAAATCAAGTTTTGCAACCTTACATATTAAACCGCCAATCTTTTCAAGGATCTTTTTGTTGTACAGATAGCTGGGAAGGCTTGACAATTAAATCCACACCATGACTATCTACGAGAAAGGTTGAAAATGGTTAAATTCTAGTGTCCATGGCTGAACCGTAAGATACTAACCAAAGACAATCTAGGGACCCCAGGTAAGAACTTTTTAATAGTCCTCCTTACACTATAGTATTACAAGAAAATACCCATTCTCCACATCCATAACTTGAAACGGTTTTATGAGTTATCACAGACTCGAAATCCTGTTATGCAGAGTAACAAAACCAATGTTTCACCCCAAAATCTTAACCACTATTGTGGTTTCCATATCCTTCAGTACATAATTTTGAACCTGATTTGAGAAAGCAATTGTAGGTATTCCATTTAGATGATTTAGTGAAATCAACTTTAACAAAATCAAAAGATTCCCTATCGCCTTCTCCTCATTCCCCCTTGAAATTAACAAAGTTACCTAGGAATATATCTTTCGAAGAAACAGTAGTGGTTGGAACCGGATCAATTGACATTTTAACGCTCTCTATTCCTTTGTCCTTAAATAGAAATTTTTTAGTGATGCGGCTATATGCCAGGCAACCACCGTTGTTCTCAACGTTACTATCGTTCACAAGGTTACCGATGTCTTTCATCAATAGAGAGAATCTTAGAGATTTCAAGTATTCATTTGAAACAGTAAAAGAGTGTCCACTTCAATTGATATCTTATTAAGTATTTTGGGCCCATAATATACTGATTCAAAAGGAACTAAAAGATCTAGCTAAGATTTTTTATGGATCGAGCCCAAAAATGTCAAGAAAAAGTCCAAAAATGGCTAGTAAGTTTGACACGAAAATTGTTGAAAAGCCTAGAAAAAAATTATGCATTATTTAATTAAATGCATTTTTTTATTTTCTCCATTATATTATTTTAACCCTATAAATAGACGTTATTAGGTTAAGATTAAGAGAGAAACTGATACATAATCGTTTTTAGTTTTATTTTGTTTTCTTTATTTTATGGCTTTCTAAACTCACTTTTTCCAATAAAAGGTTTTATCGAAGTTTGATTTAATAAATTTTTTATTTAGTATCCATGGATTTTTTATTTTAATTACAACTGCTCAGGTTTACTGAATCTCTGACTGATATTCTGTAGCTTAGAATGGCTGCCGAGTCAATTAGGATAATTAAGTTTATAATTGTTTAATTCATTCTAATTCTAGTGACAAGTTGCATAACTCATTTTTTTTTTAGTTTACTATTATGTGGTGTGGATGTGTAATCTATCTTAAGTGAACCCATTAAAGTGGGTTTGTTGTTTAGAATAGGTCTCTCTAGTTTTTAATGCTACCGGTAAGTTAAATCTTGGCATTGAGTTGCGATGTTATTTATCGGTTAGGGAAGTAATTTCAAACGAGTTGGCTTTGTTGGATCTAGTGCCCTAAGTGTAATAATTTTGTCTACTTATATTTGTATTTTTTTTTGAACAAATTATTTTAATAAAATTATCCATGAATTACATTAATACTTTTTGTATATTGTCCTCGATGGTTTTTGCACGCAAAGAAAAATAGAAACAAATATTAGCTTACTGTTTATCTAATGTTTAACTAATACTAATGTAACACCCTTCGCTAGACCCAATTGACAGGTCTGAACTACATGATACTACATTCGTTGCCGGAGAAACTACCATCAATTATACATTAAAAATTCATTCAAGCATGCAATTAAGTGTTAAACACATTTACATTAAGTTACACAATCAAATCGATTCTTAATCGAGCTTACGAAAGCTCTTTTATTGACCCGAGTTTGAAAGAGGACCAAATTGTAAAGTTTTAAAATCTCAGGACCGACATCATGATGTCGCTTCCATGTCGTGACGTTGTCAAATAATTTACCATGTCGTGACCTCAAGCCACTCGACATCCCGACCTCAATCTCCGAATGTTGCGACTTTGAAATACCACATTACGACATCAAAATTATCACGTTGCTATTGTAATTCATGTTTTAATGCTTCAATCTCTTCACTCCACCTTATTAACTTAATTAAAAATAAATAAACCCTATTTATTATTGTAAAAGGCTCAAGACAGTTGAAAATAATATATATACATACAGTAATAAGATTTGAAAATTTAATTGTAAAAGTTTTCCAAAAAAAATTTGTAAAAGATTATTTAATCTAAAAAGTTAAATTTTTAAAATTAATATTGGATATAAGTAAAAATTAAACTCAGAATTAAAATAAAATTAATAAAATAAAATTTGTTTAATTAAATAGATAATAATAGAATATATATATAAATGTAAAAATACTTAGTTATATTAAGGAAAAGTAAAAGTAAAAGTAAAAGGTAGATTTTTTTTTATTTGGTTCCTTTAATATGGGTGCAGCATTACCATTTCTAAGCTTTGTTTTTTAATACAAAGCTTAAAACTACTTATAATCCCTCATTAACTCTTAAATAAGAAGATAATACGCTTCAATGCACTCGATCTCACAGTCTCCTTCACTAACAATATTATCGATGTCAACTAAGTTAAAAGTTAATTCTAATGCCTTCTTTAGAAGTTGAAAATATATATACACATTAAATAAAAATAATTAAATTTTATAAATATATTAATTATTTTTATAAAACACTTAAATTGCTTTTGTTAACTTTTAATGTCTAAATTATCCCTAGTAATTTTTTATACTTACAATACATTTATTGATTTTTATACAATTTAAAATATCCTTTTTAACTCTTGGTTTTATATAATATATAAAATCTATATATTTGAATATTAAAATATAGACTATGGACTATAATATTTTTGCAGTATTAAATTTAAAATAATAAAAAGTTAAGTAGAGCTGAATGTAATATTTTTGAGGAAAAAAAAAGGTGAAAGTGAAAAAACAATTGTCATCTTGCCCTGCTCTATTGCCATATTGTGAGAGGGCGTGCCCCAACCTTTTTCTTAGAAAATAATTTTTGAGTCAAAGAAAATATTTAGGAAAAAATTATTTAGTCTTAGCCATGAAAGTAAGAGAACTTAGACCAACCTTTTTGGTACCAATGAAATTCAATTTGTCCCTTTGCCGATCCAACAAGAAACAACAGCCCCTTTTGCTTTACCTTCCATTATTTTACTGACAAATCCTACCCTTACTTTGGTGTCTCATTTCCCACAACTACCCTTACAAACCTTATAAAATTAACCACAAGGCTAGGTTATTTCCGTCATTCAAACAAAACCCCATGAACATTTTCTTGAAATAATAAATATTCCTTGCTCTAAATCTTCATAGTATTTGATTCCAACTTACCCCATTTATCATTATCAAGGGAGATCCTTTTTCCCTATGCATAACCAATCAACCATTACTTTTTGGTTCCAGGGATGGATTTGTATAACTATAATTAGAAATAAATTGTATGTTTTATAAATAAAATTATATTTGCAATTAACATACTTGCATAACTATTATCATATCCAATCATACCATGCAAATAAATTGACAAGTAATCAAAATATATGTAAATTTAAACCACCTGTAGCAATCCATACATGATATTTACTAACGTTTCAACTTGAGATTGCTAGATGTACACACGCAAAAAGTTCGAGATTGAGAGCATAATATTTAGGTATGCTGAAACTTCAACTTAAAATGACAAAGATTCTAAAACACCTAGCTTGCCACAAAACCAAAGCCTTTATCTTTAAAAATATGCCATAAATAAAGCATAAATTATTAAATATATGGAACTAATCAATCAAATAATAAACACATATTGTGGAAAATGACTGAAAATTGTATTAAAAAATGAAAAAGAAATAAAGGGGTTAAGTATAAAAAGAAAAGTGGACAACCAAAAGCAAATCTTAAAAATCCCACAAAACCCATCATTCTTTCCAGCTCATTTTGAACCCCAGAACCGCCTGTTTTTCTTTTTTCTTTTCTTTTCTTCCTCTCATTTATACAAAAGAAATGGCCGAAACCAAGTTTCAAATATTCTTCTCTTTTGTCATCTCAACTTGGTGACGACTGTTCATCTCAACACATTATTCCTTAATGGCTAAGCGTCTGTATGAAGTTTGGAAGGGCAAAAATGTATGTTTTCTCTCTATGCTTCCTAATGCTTAATACTTAATTTTGCATTTCATTTGATGTATGGTTTGGTTTATTTTCTCACTACATGTTAGTTTCTACCATCTTTATTTTCATGTCAGCTTCTTGCCATGGTTCGGCTCTTTAAAAGAAACCCAGGATACGTAGTTGTTCATTGGCATTTGAATCTTATGATGAAATGCATCAACCAACTACCTCCACCAGTACTCTTGGTAAATATTATGAAATAGAGCCTAAATAAATGAAAACAGTCATGCTTAATGTGAAATAGTTACTACTTTCATGAAAGTTCAACCAATTCCTATGTTTGTTTAGCTTCATAAGAGCAACTTGCAATATGAAACACAGTACAAAACATCCCAAGTCGAGTTTTTGGCCTTCTAAATGGATTAGGCCGGCTCACCACCTTACTATTATTCTTGAGACATGGTTTTGTGACCGTGCATCAGGGGATTAGTAGTTGCATCCAACCCCCTTCACGGCCGCTTTGAAAGAGGGTAAACAATTAGGTGGACCATAAAAGTTTTCCTACTAGACAACTTTTGGTTGTTGAT
The DNA here is from genome assembly GCF_007990345.1 of Gossypium hirsutum. Lineage (NCBI taxonomy): Eukaryota > Viridiplantae > Streptophyta > Magnoliopsida > Malvales > Malvaceae > Gossypium > Gossypium hirsutum. Next base: position 69,353,089 of record NC_053434.1, on the reverse strand, counting down.
TAGCACTCTTACAAGTCAGTAAAGTTGATGGTACTCACAAACTTGGGGAGAACCTAATTTCATGCTACCAAATTGTATAGGCTTTTTCTTTGGGATTGGAAACATATTAAGTAGTATGGGACTTTGGAGTTCCCAGGTTCAGGACTTACGGCACTTGCGAAGCTCAGAAATTTTATGTTAGTGGGAACAAGATTAAATTATAAATTTTCGGGGCCTCAAAGATAGAAATTTAAGTTATGAGGGCCAAAATTAAATTATTAGTTTTTGGGGAGTCAAAATACATTTTCACCATATGAACCAAAGAGGGTCGGAAAGGTCTCCCTTGGGTTCCATACCTGACTTCCTCTGCTGGCAAAACTCAACCCTACCTCAAAAAGTTTGCTTGTAAGGTGGAGACTCTAATAGGGGACTTAGGTACAAGAGGTATGCAATGTGGAACTTTTTTATTCCTCTTTTGACAACTAAAGAGGTAGGCAATGTATTAACAAGGGTTGGATGTAGTGATAAGGTACATTACACTCTCATGGGAGAACTCAAATGCTAATCTTAGAAAGGATATTGTTGAGAGGGACAATCACAAATCCTAATAGGTTTATTCTCTATGGACTGTAAACGGACATGGAAGCTACCTTGATTTAAATGAAAGAAGAAAAAAAGTTTTAGGGAATGTGAAACTTTTTTTATTCCTCTTTTGACAACTACTGGTGAAATCGGTGTAGAACAGGCAACCCAATGAAATAAGCTAGGAATGTAGCTCTTCCACCAGGCTAAGGAAACTAAAATTTGACATCAAAAGTTGATTGTAATGTGGAGAGTTTGAGAAGGTATACAAGTCAAACTCAAATGCAAGAAGTGATGTGAGACTTTTGATATAAGCAACTAAGTGCTTCAAACAAGGAAAAACTCACATTTAGTTTGTGTGAGATTATATTCGACAATACTACAACAGACTAATGATATCGAAGTTTGCAGAGGTAGGAGCTATATATGTAAGATTCTACTACCGTAGCTTGTGGAACATTTATTATCCTATTAAAAGGGCACACTTTGCTTTTCAAAAAGAGATCATATTTGCACGAGTGAGGAAAAATCATTGAAGTATCAAAGTTGAATTTACATCAAGATGGGCTTCAAAATATCTACAGAATATCCGTACTATGATGGAAAATTTCAAAAGAAAACTTGAACGATTCGATCTTGAAAGGAAACTTTCCCTTTGGAGAGAGGTGAACATGGAATTGCAGCGCTTAGCTGTCCTATACTGGAATACTGATCTTTATGCTGACCATTATATTTTGAACTTATGATTACAAATGATATTTCTCTAGTTTGTTCAATTACATTAGTATTATCCTCATTCAGCAAATGACCATATATGAATGCATATTTCTCTATGTGGCATATTTAGATGCATATACATAGGTGCTTATGCATACATGTTCATAAGTTCGTATGTTCTAATATCTAGAAAACTATCATTATATTTATTAGTCTAATTTGTGGACTTTTTCTGCATATATTCATCTTGCAGAAATTTATTTTCAGGGGGAGGTTGATATTTGGTCCAGATGCAAAGTCGCTGATTATTACCTTACTACTTATCATTGTTCCCGTTATTATCTTCTGTACAAATGTTGCACGGAACCTTCTTGGTGAAACTTCAGGAAATATCGCTGGCTATGCAATTCTCATGGTGACAGTAGTTTTCACAATCTATGTTAGTTCCTTTGATAAAACCCTCTGCTCTGTAAACATCACCTTTCAATTCAATTCTTTTCTAGATTCCTGCCTGAAAAAACTAAAATAGGAATAGCATTTTTAATTTACCTAGTCATTCAATTTTGGGTAGCTAACAAAGCAATCACCTAAGTTTCATTTCAGTTACTCAATTTTTGAAAACTAACAAAAGAGTCGCTAACATAGTGACAAAACAGACACTAATTAACAGTTTCCATTAGTGTCTTAAAAAGATCGTTGATGTGGCCAATTAACTTGCCACTTTAATAACATAGAAGAAGATGAAGAAGAAGAAGAAGAAGCAGCTAAATTATTAATGATAACTCTTGAATCATATTTTTGTTGAATAATAATAATTTATTATTTTATTATTATTTTACTTAAAATAATAACTCTTCATATTATTCATATGATCATGTAGGATTATTATCATTATTTATTTTTTACTGAAACCACAAATCGTCAAATGTAATTCCTTAATTGATTATGACAGGTATTACTACTGCTTCTTCTTACCTCTGCCAGAGACCCTGGAATTGTTCCTCGCAATTTACATCCACCAACAGAAGAGATGTGTTATGATTCCTCAGCTTCAATTGATGTTGGGAGACAAACACCAACCCCACGACTACCACCCACAAAAGAAGTTATTGTCAATGGTGTGCCTGTTAGGGTGAAGTATTGTATCACATGCCAGTTGTATCGTCCACCTCGTTGCTCACATTGCTCTGTATGTGATAATTGTGTGGAGCGATTTGATCACCATTGTCCTTGGGTAGGCCAGTGCATTGGAATGGTAAGTGTATCAGGCTTTCTTTTGTTTTTTAAATAGTTGTCTATTTACTTGCTGAAATCTGTATGTTTTTAAAATGGCCAAAAAAAATGAGAAACCAAATCTAAATTATGCACTACAAACAATCAAAATATTCACATGTGCAAAAATATGTTTCTAGACTTTATTATCTTCAGATCCTTTGCCAACAAAACAGGAAACTGAAGTATCATCTTTAGTATAATTGATGTTTTGATGTTGATAAACATCATCATTGTAAGAAAGATTTGCCCAATGACAAAAGAGTAACTTACCTTTTATGTATATGCAGCGCAACTACCGGTCATTCTTTTTGTTCATTTCGTCTTCAACCATCCTCTGCATCTTTATCTTTGGAATGTCTGCCTTGAACATAAAATTCCTTACGAATGACTATGGAACGGTCTGGAAGGCAATAAAAGAGTCACCACTTTCGGTGGTACTAATGGTTTATTGCTTCATTTTCCTTTGGTTTGTTGGAGGACTTACCTGCTTCCACTTATATCTTATTGGCACAAACCAGGTGAGTATCCCTCTAAATTTTTGGGAGTTTTGGTGCGGAAGTATTACCTGTATTTTGTTCTTCATGTAAGTGGTTGCAGCCTAGTACTCTGATATGCTGCTTTTAGCTTCCTGTTATTTGTAAATGATACCAGCCAAGCATGTCTAGAAAGCCAAACTACAAATTTCTTTTGAAGAAAAAAATAGACCTTGGGAATGGGAACATACACAAAATGGACTAGGATCTTTATACTATTTACTTTCTCTATTTTCGTTCTTCTCTCTTTCAAAAGCTGAAACCTGAAGTGCAGGTTGTGAATTATTTATGGAAGAATGTTCAGGTACTAAAAGTAATGGATGTAAGATGGGATGGGATATGTGAATAATGATAGCTTTGATGTATTTGGAGAATGTAGGTTCGGCATGATGCCAAAACAGTTTCAACAAGGAGAACGGACAATAAAAAGGTGAGGGGATGGGGGAGGGGGAGGGAGATGAGAGTATGTTGACTTTTATGTTATTTAGACTTAACTTGGGAGTGAATGTCAAATATGGATGTATGTCTAATTCGAATTTTTTCATATATTTGAAGGACCATATTTTATACCTGTGTCTGAAATATTCAACATAAGTGTAAAATAAGAATATAATAAGAAAAATAAAGAGTTGGTATAACATAGATGTGAGCTACTTACTATATCTCTTTCTGTTATCAAGAGTTTCTTATACTGTATTTATTTCTTTAGACCACATATGAGACATTTCGTTACCGAGGAGTAGAAAGGCCCCAAGTATATGACCGTGGCTGCTTGAACAACTTTCGAGAAGTATTCTGCTCCAAGATAAAACCTTCAAGAAACAATTTTCACGCTTATGTACAAGAAAATGAAAGAGGGTTTACCCGGGGCATGAATTCAGAAGGTTACATAGGTAATTTAGATGGAAACCGAAGAGAAAAAGTAGAAGACGACCGAGAAATCGGTGGCGACCTTCTCAAGATATCCCAACGCCATGAAGCTGAAGATGCTTAAGAGCAACCTCAACAAGCAGCAGCAGGCCTTTACCAAATCTCTTCTAAGGCTAGCTGAGTTCCTTTGGGATGAAAAATACCTTAAATGGGTAACTTTATCTTTGCCTAGAAATCTTGAGGGCATGGATAGCTAAAGAATTTTGAAAGAAAGAAAGAAAGAAACAGCAGCATAGACTAGCACTGGTTGTTTTATCAGAGTCCATATTTGTTTATAGACAGTGCAAATCCAATTTAGTTTTATAAATATCCATCACTGAGTTATTCAATTCCCCCTTCTCAACATTGCATTATTATTATTTTTCCTATATTATGGTAGCATAATTTCCCTCATAGATACAGTTGTGAAGAGATTTTTGATTCGTTTAAAAAAAAGTTGTATAATGCTCACTCAGAACTCTATAGAGAAAAAAAACAATTACGAGCAAATTGAGTATGTGGATAAACAACTAAATATTCTATTTCTCATAAAATGATTGATTTTCATCAATCATCAATCATCAATATTATCTCTTCAATGAATATAAGATATTTAGAGAGAGTTAATTAGAAGTCTAATTATTTAGAATTGTCAATAAATAAAGAGTCTCCAAGGCATAATAAATCTTATGGACGGTAAATCAAGCCCAATAATTACTCTTAATGCCACATCCTTGCTTACTTGGGTGGCAAGGTTTCTCCATACATGTGTTTTGTCACCTTTTAATATTAAGGCTTACATATATTTTGGGTTGTTAATTAATTTCAATTAAAAAATTAAAATTAATTATATAATTAAATATTGTACACAAACCCTATTTTAATCTCGTTGAAGTTATGACAATTTTATTGCATTAAAATGCATACACAATTTTATTTACTTAATTTTATTTCTAATAATTAAATATTATAATCACTTAATTTAAATCCACTTCGAATCCATCATTTGATCTAATTAAATAAATATCCAAAGTGACTAAATTAATCCCAGATCAATCTAATCATTAACAAACAAAAAAAATGTCTATTATTTCAATGAGTAAATCTAGTGAACTAATTCTACTTGCTCAATGTGTACGGTCCCATGCAAGTGTTCATGTTAAACATAAAAAGTTGTGTTGAGTTAATAGAGAGACCGATTAGACATATATAATTATGAATTAAATAAATTGTAATTAAGTTTTGGCTCTTTGTCTATTAATTACAAAGTTATTTTGTCACACTGTCATTCCACTAAAATATTATAATTTATCTCCCCATTATATACTATTACTGTAATGCCCCCAAATTTTCTATACAAAATCTGGTATTGTTCTGAGATTATGTTTAGTGAACTTTGAGAAAATATAAAAATGAGTTAGAAAAAGAGATCATAAGGAATTAATTTGATATTGGTGATGGAAATCAATGAAGAGTTGTGAATGTGAAAATGTGATAAAATGATCAAATCATAAATTTTAAAAAGTATGGGGACCAAAATGTAATTTCACTAATTTGAGAAAATGTAAGTTAATAATAATTATTTGGAATAAAAATGACATGAAATATATATTGGTAGGATGAAGATCACATTTAGATTAAATTGGATAAGATTGAAAAGCATAGGAATTAATTTATGAATTTTCATTTTCACCATAAAAAGATAATTTATGATATAAGTAAACTAATATTGGATTATAATTGTGAACTATACTATTTAGATATGTTAAAAGTGTCATCTTTATGAGAAGGGAAAATGGATTTGAGATGGCTAGTAAAAAACTACAAGCACAAAGAAAACTATAAGGGAATCGAAGCTTATCTTCTAAAATGCTATCTGATGCTTAAATCAACAGGTATCTAAAAGAGATAAAGGGTTTGAGATATATTAGAGAATAATGATAGTGAAAGATAATACTTAGTATTTGCTAGATCTTCCTTTTTGATCAAAACTTGCGTTCATTCCTTTTGTTACTCATGAGTTACTTTCTTGCATAAGAGTATGTGATTCTGTTGATTGGTTGAGATATTCTTGGTCGATAAGATCATGTTCTAAAACCATGTGTTTACTCGTTAGGGTATTCTTATTTGGCAAGATTGTGACCATGAACTTTGTGGTGTTACCTTATTTTCTTATTTAGGTATTTATTGGATGTTTATCTTAAAACGCCAAGTATAACATTAGAGTTGTAATTGAGCTAATATCGATTCTGTTTGCTCTAATACATATTTCTTGGATTGAGGTAACAACTTTATATTAAATTTTCTACAGTTGAATTATTTGTTTAATTTAAATTTCTCAATTATTTTAAATTTAGATTAATTTGATTAGATATAAATAACTATTTAATCATTAAAAAAAGGTTTACATGAATTATAACAAATAGCCCTTTAAAATGTTTTAATATATTTTAAATAATAAAAACAGCTTTTGACTTCTAACAATTGAGTTAAGCCTTCGCTTCTGAACAAATTTATTTAAATTAGGTTTTTCTTAGTTCTAAGAATTTAGGCAAAAGAAATATCATTGTACAGAAAATCTAACTTCTTCAACCCACATTACTTTCCCCTGTTTCTTATGCATCTCTCTCTCTCTATTCTTTAAGCTAGAGGGCAGCTCATTAAAATTATGAAATAAAATAGTGGAATTATAAAATTAAAAACCAAAAAATTGAGACAAACATTTCTGACATTTTATTTATTTAAACATAATGGAAATATATATATATACACTTTTGGGTACTTTGGTCACGTAAACAAAATTACAGAAATCTTACAGAAGTACGAATAAATCAACCGGGTGGCCCAATTAAATAGCCCGTTAACAGCCCAATTAGTAATCAAAGAATGGGGGGAAATTTAATCGCGGCATTAGGGTTTAGGGTTTCTTCTTCTTCTTCTCTCCCCTTTTTTTGTTTTACAGGAGGAGTTACCCCGAAATCAAGCTTATGCCGAGTAGCCGATAACAAAGATAAAATGAGAGGATTGAAGTTACCGTTGAGCCAAACCCAAAGAGTAAGACTTCAAAGGGCATTCGAAAAGCTTCAGTCTCTATCTGCTAAGGCCAATTCCGACGCTTCCGTTACCGTCGCCGATGCTATTCCTGTCAACTACGAAGACGCTTTTCTCAAGTACTCCGCTAAACACTACAATTAAATTACTTATATAGCATGGCTAAACACTTGTTTTATGTTCTTCACTTTTTTTTCTGAAGGGGATATGGAACAACGGACCTCAACGGCGAATTGGTGGCAACTGTGTGCGGCGTTGTGGAGCGCGTCAACAAACTGGTTTACGTACGCGCCTTACGCGCTAGGTATTCTCAAACAAAATCTCTCTTCAATCCTATTATTCTTCTTTTGTTGTTTTGGAATTTATTTATTTTCGAATTATTAAATCTTCTAGGTACAAGCCAGAGGTTGGGGATGTCGTAGTGGGACGTGTAGTCGAGGTAAGGCCTAAAGTGGCTGAATAACACTTACCTTCAAAATGTGGCATTGACCCAGTATTTCCCTTTGTACCAAAAATAATTATTCTTCTTTTCTGGAACACATAAGGGACTTTGCATTTTCATTTATTCATATTCAGGTTGCTCAAAAGCGGTGGAGATTGGAAATTAATTTCAGCCAAGATGCGGTTTTAATGCTTTCTTCAATGAACATGCCTGATGGTATTCAGGTAACTTGTATATTCCTTGCAGAAATTATGGAGAATTTATAATGAAATTCGATTGAGGTTGGATGCTTGATGTGAGAGTGCAGTTCTCCTTGTATATTTTTAGACTAGCAAAGTCTTTTTAGTTGAACTTCCACCATTGGTCTGATACTGCATAGTATCCCTTGAAGCTATCCATTGAATTTTATATGAGCAACATTTATAAGTTCCTCATTTCTTGTTTGTCTTGCTTCAAAACTACCTCATATTTATGCTAGCTGCGTTTTGATGCCATATGGGGAAAATATTTATGTTTTTTCCCTATGTTATACTGACTCATTTTTCTTGAAGAGCCTGTTTTTGACATATATCTGGGCATTTATATGTAGATATGATCCTCCTAAAAGATGGAAATTTTAGAAAATTGAATATACCCATGTTGGACATTTAAGTCCGATACTCATCCCTAAGTAACATACAATTTTGCTTTTGCTCCGTTATAAATTTTCCTAATTTAAATTTCACTTTGTATTATTAGAGACGGCGAACTGCTTTGGATGAACTCAACATGCGAAGTATATTTGAAGAGAATGATATTGTCTGTGTAAGTCCAGTGACGCACTTGTTTGTGTTCTCTTTTGTAGTATTTTTATATGAACATGAACATGCTATATGACAAATAGAAGAAAATGATGAACACTTGTGTTGGAAATGACATTCTTTTTTCTTCAGGCCGAGGTTCGTAATTTCCAGCATGATGGCAGCTTACAACTCCAAGCAAGAAGCCAAAAGTATGGAAAGGTATCTATCTCGAAAGAATTTGTATATCCCTTCTGATTTGGCATGGTTTGTCGATCTTAATAATGCTATTGCTGATTGAATCGACATGTACACAGCTTGAGAAAGGCCAGTTGCTCATAATTGATCCTTACCTGGTGAGGAAAAGCAAACAGCATTTCCATCACCTTGAACAGTTTGGAATTGACTTGATACTTGGACGTAACGGATATATATGGATTGGCGAACATGTTGAAGCTAGAGACAGTATGGTAATCGATCAAGCTAAAAGTATTGAACAATCTACAGTTGTTGAAGGAATAAACCGAGCTTATACCCCGCTAGAGATGAGGCAAAACATATGCAGAATTGCAAATGCTATCCGAGTATTGACGATTTTAGGTTTCAATGTAGATTTAAATTTGATCATGGAGACAGTTGAGTTGAGTAGCTCACTTAAGATTGACATACATGACATGCTTGGTTCAGAGTTTCATGTTCTGGTTGCAGAAATGGAGGCTGAACGAAGAAGCTTGACTACAAAGCGGAAAAGATGATCTGACATTCATCTATAAATCGTGTGTGAGCTCTCTTCCAAGAAAAGATTGCTAATTTGTTGCAATGGAATGGAGAATGTTGTACCTTAATGCAAAATTCTTCCTGTTAAGAAATCATTATTATTTTTAATAGAATGTTATTGGGTTTTCATCAGCTTTATTTACTAAGCATAATTCTCTAATAAGATTTTGAGTTTTGAACTTAAAATAAAAATAAATCTTTGATGTTTTATTGCACGAAAATAAGATTAAGAACTTTTATTTCATTGTAGTTTTACTCAATTAATTTTGGTAATTGATAAATCGAGCTTAATTATCAAAATCATTGGAGTACCGTTTCTGTTTATCAATTATTGGAGCACTGTTAAATTATTATTTAGTTTATTTAAATAAACATTTTTTTATAAATTACATCAGTCAATGAAGAATATTTTAACAAAATATGATTATAACAAAATAAATGTTCTCGTCTTTTATTTCATACAATATATTTTATTATATCTCTTTGTCATTTGGACACGTGTTAGTGCTAGAAGTAGTGTTAACCTCCCTGTTCACTCCATCTGAAATTTTCTTGGTTGACCATTAGCTCTCAGCACCCTTTAGTAAAACCGACCGTTCTCTTCATAAAAGATCTAACCACTCTGCTTTTTAGGTGTGAATGCTCTTCAAGTGTAAACATGCTTTCAAGGCTATGAGGGGTGTAGCTAAGCATAATAGCCTTGTACTGATTGAATAAATAAATGAATGAGCCCTACTATGCATATTTTTTACACATTGGTTTTCTCAAGGCAATCTACCACGTCACACTAATCGACAAGAGGACCTCTCCTATAAATAGATTGACTAGCGATGAAGAAGGGATTAATTTCCAACACAAAGTTACTTTGAGCAATTATCCTCTCAATCAGTCTATCCTCTTGTCCTTGTTCCGGCTCTTGGCTTCTTTAGGTGAGCTAGCCTCCACAACTCCACCTTGATCTCCTCTTTATTTCTCTTTGTCCTCTTCCTTTATTGTACATTGTATCAACAATTGGTACGGTGATCGTGGACTGAGCAATGTCTAGAATCAGAATGATATTATTCCCAATCCCTTCAACAAAAGCAATAACAAACCCTACCAACTAATGATGACGTCAACACTGAACTCCCCTCACCCCAAATCTAGAATCCTAGCACTAAAACGACAACTCGCCCAACATTATCCCCATGGAGGCTAATGCGATCCCAACCGCATCATGTTACGACACAACTCAACGTCACCGAGATTGGCCTAAACACAAAGGGCCCAAGTGCAAAATAAAATTTAATTTCAGTTTGTTAACTTGTGTGTAGGTTTTAATTGTTCGAGATTGGGGTGGAAACCATTATTGGAATAATCGAACAATCACGGATGTCCAGCTCAAGTGTTCCATGCAACTTGAAACAAGCTCATTTAGCTCGTTTATAGCTCATCCTAGCTTATTGAGCTCCACATTATTTGTTTTTAGCTTGTGCATCAATTTGCTGGAATATCTAATTCGGTTTAGCTCAATTATAGCTTTCTTTAGTTTATGCATTTAGTTGCTGGAATAAACTTAAATAATATTTAGTTTAAGTATTAAATGAGTCTTAGTAATGTGTTCGGTTATTTTAGTTTAACTAATTAAGTTGTTATAATTGTCTTTAGTTGCTTAAATAATTAGTTTAATTATTTAAGTTGTTTTGAATTTTCTTTAGTTGCTTAAATAATTTCGGCATTTAATATGTTCCAGTCTAATTAATTTGCTATAGTCATTTAATTTGCTTAATTGTGTTTATAGGTGAATTAATCATTTGAACCAGCTGTTACATGGATCGGCATTAAAGAAAGAAATAACTTCAGCTGTTATAAAGATGAATTGAAGGCAAGCAGTTGAATTTAATGGACAAGGACTTAAAGGAGTTATTTACACAAGCCAATCAGTTTCCAAATGTTTTTCTCATAATGGTGGTTGTTCATCTAAACCTTTGGTTGGTTATATTAGGTATTTACACAAAGAGGGCCGTTCGTATGCCAAATGATACTCAATTTTTGAATGGTGTCCATTCGGCTGCCCAAATGGGAATTAAAGGGCTGTTATGATATCAAGCATTGAACTAAATTTATTCAGCTCATTAGAGCTCATTATTAGCTGATTTGGAAGATTAAACAAGCTGACCATTGCCGTTACATATGTTAGAGTTCATCAAAGGTCACTTAGTTTTAATTGGCTTAACTAAGTTCATCAATAGCTCAATTAAGTTGAATGTGTGTGTTTATTCGGCTGGGGTTTGTCTCATGCCTATAAATACTTTGTTTCTAGATTGTTGTGGGACTTTTTGATCAATTTTATGAACTATTTTATTCTTGTGAGAATTCAATTCTCCTTGATCTCTTTGGGACTGATCTGACTTATCAAGCTAGGCTTGTGGCATCTTATCCTTCCTTTGTTTTCCGAACTTATCACTTCAAGTGTGGCGTTCATTATACCTTTGGTTCCTATCTAGTTAGATAATGGGTCAAGGTTTATTTTCTATTTTCATTGATCGTTATCCATCTAAGTGCTTGTAAGACTTGGGTCAACAATCTTTCATATTGTTGGTTCAACCTTTACCTTAGCCAAACCTATCCATCCATTTCCTAAACATTCTTTGAACCTCTGTTTGAGCCTATCTTGTACCAGTTTTCAACCTTTCTTGAAATGAAGCACAACTTACTCAATTTCTCGATTGGTCACACACATACGACTCAAAATCATATCAACCGAGTTCGTATCAGAGGCCCTTTTCCTAGCTCATGAACATCCTCAATATTCTCGTTTCTACTCCCTTGGCTAACCCTGCCACTATGGTCTCACCTTCAGTCCCTAACACCCCATCTTTCTCTACTAGTCCACAATACCTTAGAGATGACCTTCTAAAGAAACTACCTCTTGTTGGCTTGCCAGGTTCAACCCATTACTATGACTATTCCACCAGATGAAGCCTCCTAGTAGCAACAACTCCCTAGTTCTCAATGCCATGTTACTAAGGTGCAAGAGAAAATGCGTCTAATGAAGGAGTAATTCCTAGCTCAGCACCATCAGTTCCAAGAATAGGAAGAGCGCCAACGCCTTTTGGAACTGTAGAATACTTGTAACGAGCGTCTGATTACAGAGTTGTGCGCAGCCAGGGATGTTGCCAAAGATGATGAATTACCCCTTCCTCTTGACCGAAAGGTATGACTCAATCCACTATTCATAAAAATTGGAGAGAGCACAATGACGATAAAGTTATGCAGGATCCTTAACCCCCAAACCATCCAAATTGAAAGGTCCAAAAGAAAGTTACTTCCGTGGAGGAGCAAATTGCAACCTTCATGCTAGAGTAGAGTTGGCAAAACAAGCTCAAGCCTGAAAGCCCACCCATGCCGATCTGAGCCAAAGATTCAGCCCCGAGAAAAATTGAGTTCAGAAAAGCATGAGGCCGAGAAAATCCAAGCTCGAGAAAACTTGAGCCTAAGAAACCCTAAGACTGATCTAACCCGAGCCCGAGATAAATCTGACTTAAAACCTGATTTTATAACTAAACAACCATAATAAAAATTAATAATTAATATAATTTTATGATATTACTTAAAATATAAATAAATGATAATCTTTTATTTTTTTTGAAAATATATTCATAAGCATTGCATATTTATATTAAAATTTTATTAATAGGAAAATTAATTAATAATATTTTTATGTTAAATTATAAAGTGAAATACATTTTTTTTAAAATTTAATTTAATATAAAATATTTTTAATACTATAATTATATATGTATAATAATTATTAAAATCTATAAAATTAAACTTTAATGATCTATAATAATATGTTATACAACTATTACCAAAATTGATTACCTAATCTAACATTAAACAAATATACTAAATTAGTATATTATTAATACATAAAATAATAATACAATATATAACTATTACTAAAAATATTAATACATATATAACTATTATTATAATATAGATTATAATAAAAGATAAAATATTACATGTGATATTATAATGTTTAATTATCAGTGCATATATATATAAACTATTAATATATTATATGATATGATATGATATAATATTATAGTAGGAGGGCTAACTTTCAAATGTAAGAAAAATATAGGACTTAGATTATATTTCAACCAGTATAATAATAAACGGTAATATATATAATAAGTAATATATAATGAACTGCTATTATATATAACTATTATTATAATATAGATTACAATAAAAGATATAGTATTACATGATATTGTAATGCTTAATCATTGATGCATATATATATAAACTGTTAATATATTATATAACATTATAGTAGGAGGGCTAACTTTCAAATGTAAGAAAAATATAGGGATTTAGAGCATATTTTAACCAGTATAATAATAAAATAGTAATATATTATAATAATTAACATATAGAGGTGCTCATGCATGCAAGGTATCTAGACCAATTTTTCAAGCTCGAGCACAGCCTGGCTTAAAAAATGGACAACTTTTTTGCCTAAGCTTAGCCTAATTTAAGAAAGGTAAACCTGAGCTTGACCTTACCTTTCCATATTTGATTTTTTTAGATTAGTTTTTTATTTAAAAATAATTTTTTAAAAAAATATAATACACTAAATGTACTAAAAAAATACTAAAATAAAAATTTTCTTGTAATGACTTTGTTTCCAATGGTGTCAAAAAATGCGATTTTGGAATCTTATTTCCATAAAACAAGTCCGTAAATATTAAATAGGAACATTTACAGAGTTAGTATAAAAATATATTGGAACTGGATTAAGTAATTTAGCTGGAAATGTGACTAGTTAAGGTGTAGGACTAAATTGTAAAATTCAATCGCTATATATTTTTAATTAAGAAAATACTTGAGAACCTAGATAGCAATCATTCAAGAGACTAAAATGGTTAATAAACCAATAGAGAATAAATGTTAGTGGATGATATGGTGGATGTCATTAGAATTAATAAATTGATGATTAATGAATAATTAACAAAGAGTAAACTAATTAATTAAACTTAATTACAAATTAACCTATGTATATAAGCTAAATTTTAGTGGAGAAAGATGAAAAAAGTTATCATCTTCATCCTTTAGCATCGTCCACCATTAAAACCAAAAGAAGAAAAACCTTCAAGCTTTATTCATCATTCGATCACCATTATAAGTAAGTCTCTAAGTCATTTTTATTTGATTTTTATAGATTTATTACCATGAGAGCTTGATTTAACTAGCTCATGTATTAATTTGTCAAACTATTAAAATTTTGATAAGTTTCTATTGTTGAGAAATTGTAAAACTTAAAAAGATTAGTTGTGAGCTTTGCTACATTAGGGAAAAAATTGAATAAAATAAAACTTATTATGAAATTATGTTAGGAATAGAAAGTATAGGGTCCCTAATGAATAAATGTGAAACCAGATTTTAATTCAAAGCTATACATTGAAAGTTATGCAAATCCTGAGTTTAGGGACTAAATTGAATAAAATGCAAAATATGCTTGACTTTGTACTTGAATGTGAATTGGATGAAATTTGATATTGTTTAGTTTTTGAATTATCATTCATAGCCAAAGAGGACGTCGAGCCATCGAGAGGTAAAGGAAAGCGAGAGTTGACGACGAGTGACACAAGATTTTGGTTTATATTTCTATGATTTAAGATCAATTTAATTATTACATATTCATGATATTTTGCATAATGTGCTATTGAGGTGAGTTGATAATGGTCGTTTGAATTGAATTGCTATGATTAAGATCAAATATTGAGATAATGGACCGAATTGAATAGAATAGGAAGTAGCATGATTTAATTACTTGGTATGGAATTGACTTGAAACATGTTATATGATATAATGAAATGGTGATGGATTGAGAATGTTGGAACATGAATTGAACTATATAATGAAATTGGGAAATTGGCTACCCTATTAACTGTTCAAGTAAAGCCAAATATAGTTGGCATGCCATAGGGTAGATTGAGTACGAGTTACTTCGACTATATGTCGATGAGCGCTAGAAGCATTTTTCTTCAGACATTCCAATGAGTGTTGGACACAACTTACTTCGGTTATACCAATGAGTGCTGGACGCAATCTATATACTTCAAACATTCCAATGAGGTGCTAGGTATCAAATTGGTGTGTTGGTTGGAATCCATGTATACATTTGAGTATGAGTCATGTTAATAAGGACTATAAATGTAAATTGGAGACCTACCGCCAAACATGGTGGCAGTTTTAGTATATTTCAACACTTAGGAGGCTTATTTTCTAGTTGTTTTATAATTAATTATCGCATTGTCAGCTTTTGTTGTTTAGGTTTAATTATTGCAAAAATAAGTATATTTACACAATATGTAACACCCCGAACCCGAGACCGACACCGGAGTCGAACACGAGGTGTTAACAGACTTTAAACCCCTTATAAAAAAAAAATTCCCAGACACTGCCAATCTGCGTACTAGTCGCTTTAAAAATCATATCTTGAGTTTCACAACTCGAAAATCAGTTCCGTGATTTTTCCCTGAAACTAGACTCATATACCCATCTACATATTTTTTTCTAGAATTTTTGGTCAGGCCAATTAGTACAGTTTATTAGTCAAAATCTCCCATGTTACAGGGATCGACTACCCTGACCTTTGCGCATTACGACTTGGATATCTCCTTGTACAGGGCTCCAATACTGATTCCGTTTGTTTCTATAGAAACTAGACTCAGATAGGAATCTATACATATATGGTATGACTCCTAATTATCTCTGGTTAATTTATAGTGAATTTCCAAAGTCGGAACAGGGAATCCAGAAACCGTTCTGGCCCTGTCTCACGAGAACCTGAATATCTCTTAACATACTGTCCGTATGATTGTTTCGTTACTTTCCTATGAAAGTAGATTCATCAAGGTTTGTTTACATAATTTATTCACTATTTAATTCCCTTCCTACTATTTTTAGTGATTTTCCAAATCTACATCACTGCTGCTGTCAGCATCTGCCTTTAAGGTAGACTTTACCTATTTCATGGTTTCCATGATTCAACTAGCCCTTTTTGCATAAATAGCACAATTTATGATAGTGGTTAACCATTCCCATGGCTAATCCTTGTCAAGCATATCCACACCGAATGATTATAACATTATACTCAAACACATATAAGCCATTTTCGCATGGCTATCCAAAATTATACAAGTCCAAAGGGTCCACGACCCACAACAAATGGGTAGTCCTATACATGCCATTTCGAAGTTCAACCAAAATTGTACCAAAAGGGGGCTTTGATAGTGTGGGCGACTTTGACCTCAAGATCCCGAGTCCGATAGCTGGAGAACCCAAATCTATAAAACAGAGGAGCAATGAAACGGAGTAAGCAATTTATGCTTAGTAAGTTTTGAGCAATGAATTCCAGCACAACAAAAGTATAGCATTCATATAGCTAAACGGATAGTTTCATATGCACAAATTTACGATATCGTACTTGCTTCACATTATCAACCCTTATGTACATACACAAAAGATCAACTCAGCAAAAGGCCGGTAGCTCGTTTATCAACTGAGCGAATACTTATTTGTAAGGGCTCAACTAAATTCAAGCACATATGAAACATACCTCAATGTTGGGATGTTTCGAGAGTATTAACTGGAATTTTACAGCAAGTTCATTCATTCCCAAATCACGTACCTTCGGAATTTAACCGGATATAGCTCCTCGTTCAAATGCCTTCGGGACTTAGCCCGGTTATAGTAATTCGCACAAATGCCTTCGGGACTTAACCCGGATTTAGTAACTCGCACAAATGCCTTCGGGACTTAACCCGGATTTGGTATCTCGCACAAATGCCTTCGGGCTTAGCCCGGAATTAGTATCTCGCACAAATGCCTTCGGATCTTAGTCCGGATATTGTCACTTAGCACAAGCCTTCGGGACTTAGCCCGGACAGAATTCAAATAACCATGCACATTTAACAATAAATCATGGCCCATTCGTATTTCATTTTTGTTAGCAAAACTCAAACACAAGACATTTATCATTCTTGCAAATTCGGCTCAATAGCCACACAAAGAGCATGATTTTAATTTGCTCAAAACATGATCTAATCACATCATAATTTAAGCTCTTTTACTCAAGAACTTACCTCGGATGTCGTCGAACGATTCCGATGGCTATTCGACCACTTTTTCCTTCCCTTTATCGGATTTATTTCCCCTTTGCTCTTGAGCTTAATTAAACAAATAAATTGATTTAATCATTTGAGCATCGAAAAGAGGAACATAAGGCACTTAGCCCATATTTATACATTAGACTTTAAAGTCACATACATGTGAAATCATGCATCAACTCAACATATTAACCCACACTCCCCTTTAGCCGATTGTCCTTACCAAGATATAGGCATCAATATGTTTGCCTCTAACCGAATTCATGCAACGCCAATCCATCTCATGTGGCCGAATATGCATGTCTACTTTGAGGCCAAATTATATTCTTAGTACCACATATAAATGACATACATTTTACTAACTAATGCATTACATATTATAACTCAATATGTATCCATCATTTAGTCCATAACTAAACCACCACCATATATAAACATATACTTTGGGGTGATATATATATGTATCATACCAATACATCATGTGCATATATAAATATACAAGAGCCGAATCACAAGGCTAATTATAGCCATCTCATATATTTTCATCCCATACCCGAATGCACAAGTACATTATAATAGCTTCCAACTTAATTCATCATAAATTTCCCCCTTTTTTTTCTTCATGGCCGAATGCTCCTTCTACTTTCACAAAGCATGAATTTCATCATCCAACTTACAAGCTTACAATCTCATGAAGTTTAACCTCATGGTGCCTATCAAACTCTCACTCATTAGCTTCTATCATAAACCTCCAACAACACCAAATAAACATATACTTTGGGGGTCTATGGTAGAACCAAGAAAGGAACTCATAGATATCAAGATGTGAGCAACTACCATTATTCATCTAAGTTTAGCATGAAACACAATCATCACCCTTATTAATCTTTTATAGCCGAAAACCATACTCACCCCCAAAATCGAAATTTCAACATGGTTTACAAAAATCACTTGATAACTCACTCAATATCAACTAAAATTTCAAAAGCTAGTACAAACTTCCTTACCTTAATAGTGACCTAAGATGACCGATTGCTTCACTCCCTTCTTCTTCCTTTCAATTCGGCCAAGAAGAACCAAAAAAACACAACTTGTTTTTCTTTCTTCCTTAGAACATTCGGCCAAGGGGAAATGAAGAAAGATGGACACTTTTTTTTTGTTTTTCCTTCTTACTTTCACGGCAATGGGGAGGGGAAGAAACAATTACACACATCCTTTCCTTTTTCCATTTCTTTATTCCCCATACTTCTTATTATATTTTATCCTACATACCTCACTAGGCCAACATGTTCCCAACATGTTTCCACCCATAGCATGGCCGGCCACTACTTATTAGGGGGGGAATTTGACATGCAAGTCCCCCCTTTTTTCCACATGCACTAATAGGTCCTTACGCATTGACCTATCACATTTTAAAATTTTCTCACATAAGTCCTATTGACTTAATTCACATGCAATCGACTAAATCGAAGCTTGAAATTTTCACACATTCATAGTTACATATTCTAGACAATAAATATCACATTCAAACATTTTGGTACTCGGTTTAACGGTCCCGAAACCACTTCCCGACTAGGGTCAATTTTGGGCTGTCACAACTCTCCCCCACTTAAGAAATTTTCGTCCCCGAAAATCTTACCGGTAAATAGGTTTGGGTATCGTTCTTTCATCGAGCTCTCGGTTTCCCAAGTAGCTTCCTCGATCCCGTGTTTGAGCCATAACACCTTCACTAACGGAACCCTTTTGTTCCGCAACTCCTTTACTTCACGAGCTAGGATACGCATCGGTTCTTTTCATAACTCATATCGGCTTGAATTTCAACCTCTGATGGGCTAATTATGTACGATGGATCAGATCGATAGCGTCGAAGCATCGAAACATGAAAGACGTCGTGAATCTTTTCAAGCTCAGGGGGCAAAATCAATCTATACGCAACCGGACCAACTCGTTCGGAGATTTCGTACGGCCCAATGAATCTCGGGTTCAACTTGCCCTTACGGCCAAACCTGAGTACCTTTTTCCAAGGCGAAACTTTAAGGAACACTTTATCTCCCACCTGATATTCAATGCCCTTTCGTTTCAAATCCGCATACGATTTTTGACGATCTGTGGATGCTTTCAGACTTTCACGGATTACCTTTACTTTCTGTTCGGCATCCTTAATCAAATCAACTCCGAAAATTTTACTTTCACCGAGCTCGGTCCAAAACAATGGTGTACGGCATTTACGACCGTACAAAGCCTCGTAAGGTGCCATCTTAATACTTGATTGAAAACTATTGTTGCAAGCGAATTCAATCAAAGGTAAATACCGTTCCCATGAACTACTGAACTCGAGGATGCAACATCTCAACATATCCTCAAGTATCTGAATTATCTGCTCGGATTGACCATCGGTTTGGGGGTGAAAAGCAGTGCTTAAATGCAGCTTGGTACCCAAAGCTTCTTGCAATTTCCTCCAAAATCGCGAGGTGAATCTCGGATCTCTATCCGACACGGTAGAAATAGGTACCCCGTGTAATCTCACAATCTGAGAAACATACAATTCGGCTAGTTTATCCAATGAAAAATCTGTACGCACGGGGATAAGGTGAGCCGACTTAGTCAGTCTATCAACAACAACCCAAATCGCATCCTTCTTACTTGTTGACCATGGCAGTCCGGACACAGAGTCCATTGTGACTCGATCCCATTTCCACTCGGGTATCATGATCGGCTGAAGTAATCCTGAAGGCACTTGATGTTCCGCTTTCACTTGTTGACATATTAAACATCTCGAAACAAAGTCGGAGATGTCTCGTTTCATACCATGCCACCTAAAACCAACGTTTCAAATCGTTGTACATTTTCGTACTCCCCGGGTGAATTGACATTCGGCTACAATGGGCTTCGTTCAGAATCATCGAAATGAGTTTCGAATTCCTTGGAACACACAAACGACTTCTGAACCTCAAACAATCATCATCATCAATTTGAAACTCCGATTCCTTGTTCGGAGCACACTCAGCCCATTTTGCAACCAATTCATCATCAACTTTCTGGGCTTCACGAATTTGATGAATCAATAATGGTTTGGCTTTTAATTCAGCTATTAACACATTGTCGGGTAGAACAGACAAGTGCACATTCATCGCTCGTAAAGCAAACAATGATTTCCAGCTTAAGGCGTCCGCAACCATATTAGCCTTTCTCGGGTGGTAATCAATGACAAGCTCGTAATCTTTCAACAACTCAAGCCAACGTCTTTGTCGCAGATTTAAGTCTCTTTGAGTCATCAAATTTTTGAGACTTTTGTGATCCGAAAATACATGGCACTTCTCACCAAATAAGTAATGTCGCCATATTTTTAAAGCAAATACGATGGCAGCTAGTTCAAGATCATGGGTCGGATAATTTTTCTCATGTGGCTTTAATTGTCTCGACGCATAGGCCACCACTCGACCTTCTTGCATCAATACGCAACCCAACCCAAGTAGGGATGCGTCACTATAAATGACAAACTCTTTGCCTGATTCAGGTTGCACTAAAATTGGAGCTTCAGTCAAATAAGTTTTTAGTTGATCAAAACTTTTCTGACATTTCTCCGTCCATTCGAACTTAACATCCTTTTGAAGTAGCTTCGTCATTGGTGTGGCTATCATCGAGAAACCTTTGACAAATCGTCGGTAATAACCGGCGAGTCCCAGGAATTTCCGAACTTCGGTAATATTTCTTGGAGGCTTCCAGTTAAGTATGACTAAAATTTTGTTCGGGTCAACTCGAATACCCGATGCGGATACCACATGACCCAAGAAGCTAACCTCTCTTAACCATAACTCGCACTTACTGAACTTAGCATATAACTGCTTATCCCGCAAAATTTGCAACACCAGTCTCAGGTGCTCAGCATGTTCGATCTCATCTCTTGAATAGACCAAGATGTCATCAATGAACACAACTACGAACCGATCCAAATATGGTCTGAAGATCCGATTCATCAAATCCATAAATACCGCAGGGCATTAGTGAGCCCAAACGGCATCACTAAGAACTCGTAGTGACCATATCTCGTCCTGAAGGCAGTTTTGGGTATGTCCGATTCTTGAATTCGCAACTGATAATAGCCCGATCTCAAATCTATTTTTGAGAACTCTGTGGCTCCCTTCAGTTGGTCGAACAAATCATCGATGCGCGGCAACGGATATTTGTTCTTTATCGTCACTTTATTCAGTTGACGATAGTCAATGCACAACCTCATGGTTCCGTCCTTCTTTTTCACGAACAATACTGGTGCACCCCAGGGTGAGAAACTTGGTCGAGCAAAACCTCTATCCGTCAATTCTTGCAACTGAGCTTTCAACTCTTTTAACTCGGTTGGTGCCATACGATACGGAGCTATCGAAATCGGCGTAGTCCCAGGTACAAGCTCAATACAAAACTCTACCTCCCGAACAGGTGGTAAACCCGGTAATCCTTCAGGAAAAACATCCGGGTATTCACAAACCACCGGCACAGATTCGGGTTTCTTGTCTAATTCTTTGTCATCCAGTACATACGCAAGGTATGCTTCGCACCCTTTTCTTACATATTTCTGGGCCAACATTGCTGATATTACAGCTGGCATCCCCTCCAAGTCCGTAGACTCAACTCGGATTACTTCGTTATTTGCGCACCTCGAATTTCTAGGGGACATTACTTACACACTTTGTCGACAAGCACGTAACGACCCAAGGGATTTGACACCCGAATTACGAACTCAGTAGACTCAATAGGTAAAGTCTTACTGGATGCTAAGGTTTCACATATGTAAGAATGAGTAGAACCGGGGTCAATCAAAGCAATTACATTAGTATCAAAGAGAGTAAAAGTACCGGTAATAACATCAGGCGAAGAAGCATCCTCGCGGGCACGTATAGCATAAGCTCTAGCAGGCGCACGAGCCTCGGATCTGGTCGTAGCATCTCTAGATCCTCTCTGACCACCACCAGCATTGCCCGTATTTCCAGATGGTCTACCTCGAGCAGTGGTAGCACCCGGTTTCCCACTCTGATTTTCATTCTGTTCAGACAACCTCGGGCAATCTTTAATGAAGTGGTCAACTGATCCGAACTTGTAACAGGAGCGGTCAGGGAATCTACAACTCCCCGAATGCCATTTACCGCAATATCGACATTTCGTTCTGTCTCGACGTTCATTCCCAACACTGGCGACCGAAGTGCCTCGTGTACCCACAGGGGGTCGATCACGATCTCGTCTAAAAAGGCCCGAAGTGCCTCTCGACCAGCCCACATCATCTCGAAATTTCTTCGATGCCTGTTGAAGAGACTTTCCCGAAGATCTTTTACGAAACTCTCCAGTTCCCTCATCAACTTTTTGTTTTTCTTTTCTAAGCTCTTCGGCTTTACAAGCTCGCTCGACAAGTACTACGAACTCTCGTATTTCAAGAACGCCAACGAACATTTTTATATCTTCATTCAGCCCATCCTCGAAGCGTTTACACATGATAGCCTCGGACGAAACACATTCCCGAGCGTATTTGCTAAGTCTAACAAATTTTCGCTCGTAATCAGTAACCGACATGGAACCTTGCTTAAGCTCAAGAAATTCCTTCCGTTTTTTATCAACAAATCTCTGACTGATATACTTTTTCCGAAACTCAGTTTGGAAAAACTCCCAAGTTACTTGCTCTCGGGGCACAACAGAAGTCAGAGTACTCCACCAATAGTAGGCAGAATCACGTAGCAAGGAGATAGTACACTTTAGGCATTCATCGGGTGTACAAGATAGCTCATCGAGTACCCGGATAGTGTTGTCCAACCAAAATTCAGCTTGCTCGGCATCGTCGCTATCCGTAGCCTTAAATTCAGTAGCCCCCATGTTTTCGGATTCTGTCAACTGGGGGCTTATTTGACCTTATTTGGTCAGTTACCGGAGGTATTGTAGGTGCGGGGGTGGTATTAGTCGGGAATGGAGGTTGTGGAACAGCCGTATTAGTTCGAATGTGTTGGTTGAACCAATCATTCATCACGCTATAGAAAGCTTGTCTAGCTTCATCATTCGGGTTACTAGCATTAGGTTGAGAGTCCGCCGGCGCTGTCCCTTGTGCGGGAGCAGGCGCCACACTCTCAAGATCATCACCTACCTCTCGGTCGGGATCGGGATCCATTACTATAAATTAACACATTTGCAAATGTCAGAAATCACCACACTATCCAATAATCACATAAAATGGCATGTATAGCTAGACCCAACGCATTACGGTAGTCCTAGAATCGACTAAACCGTAGCTCTGATACCAATCAAATGTAACACCCTGAACCCGAGACCGACACCGGAGTCGAACACGAGGTGTTAACAGACTTTAAACCCCTTATAAAAAAAATTCCCAGACACTACCAATCTGCGTACTAGTCGCTTTAAAAATCATATCTTGAGTTTCACAACTCGAAAATCAGTTCCGTGATTTTTCTCTAAAACTAGACTCATATGCCCATCTACATATTTTTTTCTAGAATTTTTGGTCAGGCCAATTAGTACAGTTTATTAGTCAAAGTCTCCCATGTTACAGGGATCGACTACCCTGACCTTTGCGCATTACGACTTGGATATCTCCTTGTACAGGGCTCCAATACTGATGCCGTTTGTTTCTATAGAAACTATACTCAGAGAGGAATCTATAAATATATGGTATGACTCCTAATTATCTCTGGTTAATTTATAGTGAATTTCCAAAGTCGGAACAGGGAATCCAGAAACCGTTCTGGCCCTGTCTCACGAGAACCTGAATATCTCTTAATATACTGTCCGTATGATTGTTTCGTTACTTTCCTATGAAAGTAGATTCATCAAGGTTTGTTTACATAATTTATTCACTATTTAATTCCCTTCCTACTATTTTTAGTGATTTTCCAAATCTACATCACTGCTGCTGTCAGCATCTGCCTTTAAGGTAGACTTTACCTATTTCATGGTTTCCATGATTCAACTAGCCCTTTTAGCATAAATAGCACAATTTATGATAGTGGTTAACCATTCCCATGGCTAATCCTTGTCAAGCATATCCACACCGAATGATTATAACATTATACTCAAACACATATAAGCCATTTTCGCATGGCTATCCAAAATTATACAAGTCCAAAGGGTCCACGACCCACAACAAATGGGTAGTCCTATACATGCCATTTCGAAGTTCAACCAAAATTGTACCAAAAGGGGGCTTTGATAGTGTGGATGACTTTGACCTCAAGATCCCGAGTCCGATAGCTGGAGAACCCAAATCTATAAAACAGAGGAGCAATGAAACGGAGTAAGCAATTTATGCTTAGTAAGTTTTGAGCAATGAATTCTAGCACAACAAAAGTATAGCATTCATATAGCTAAACGGATAGTTTCATATGCACAAATTTACGATATCGTACTTGCTTCACATTATCAACCCTTATGTACATACACAAAAGATCAACTCAGCCAAAGGCCGGTAGCTCGTTTATCAACTGAGCGAATACTTATTTGTAAGGGCTCAACTAAATTCAAGCACATACGAAACATACCTCAATGTTGGGATGTTTCGAGAGTATTAACTGGAATTTTACAGCAAGTTCATTCATTCCCAAATCACGTACCTTCGGAATTTAACCGGATATAGCTCCTCGTTCAAATGCCTTCGGGACTTAGCCCGATTATAGTAATTCGCACAAATGCCTTCGGGACTTAACCCGGATTTAGTAACTCGCACAAATGCCTTCGGGACTTAACCCGGATTTGGTATCTCGCACAAATGCCTTCGGGCTTAGCCCGGAATTAGTATCTCGCACAAATGCCTTCGGATCTTAGTCCGGATATTGTCACTTAGCACAAGCCTTCGGGACTTAGCCCGGACAGAATTCAAATAACCATGCACATTTAACAATAAATCATGGCCCATTCGTATTTCATTTTTGTTAGCAAAACTCAAACACAAGACATTTATCATTCTTGCAAATTCGGCTCAATAGCCACACAAAGAGCATGATTTTAATTTGCTCAAAACATGATCTAATCACATCATAATTTAAGCTCTTTTACTCAAGAACTTACCTCGGATGTCGTCGAACGATTCCGATGGCTATTCGACCACTTTTTCCTTCCCTTTATCGGATTTATTTCCCCTTTGCTCTTGAGCTTAATTAAACAAATAAATTGATTTAATCATTTGAGCATCGAAAAGAGGAACATAAGGCACTTAGCCCATATTTATACATTAGACTTTAAAGTCACATACATGTGAAATCATGCATCAACTCAACATATTAACCCACACTCCCCTTTAGCCGATTGTCCTTACCAAGATATAGGCATCAATATGTTTGCCTCTAACCGAATTCATGCAACGCCAATCCATCTCATGTGGCCGAATATGCATGTCTACTTTGAGGCCAAATTATATTCTTAGTACCACATATAAATGACATACATTTTACTAACTAATGCATTACATATTATAACTCAATATGTATCCATCATTTAGTCCATAACTAAACCACCACCATATATAAACATATACTTTGGGGTTATATATATATGTATCATACCAATACATCATGTGCATATATAAATATACAAGAGCCGAATCACAAGGCTAATTATAGCCATCTCATATATTTTCATCCCATACCCGAATGCACAAGTACATTATAATAGCTTCCAACTTAATTCATCATAAATTTCCCCCTTTTTTTTCTTCATGGCCGAATGCTCCTTCTACTTTCACAAAGCATGAATTTCATCATCCAACTTACAAGCTTACAATCTCATGAAGTTTAACCTCATGGTGCCTATCAAACTCTCACTCATTAGCTTCTATCATAAACCTCCAACAACACCAAATAAACATATACTTTGGGGGTCTATGGTAGAACCAAGAAAGGAACTCATAGATATCAAGATGTGAGCAACTACCATTATTCATCTAAGTTTAGCATGAAACACAATCATCACCCTTATTAATCTTTTATAGCCGAAAACCATACTCACCCCCAAAATCGAAATTTCAACATGGTTTACAAAAATCACTTGATAACTCACTCAATATCAACTAAAATTTCAAAAGCTAGTACAAACTTCCTTACCTTAATAGTGACCTAAGATGACCGATTGCTTCACTCCCTTCTTCTTCCTTTCAATTCGGCCAAGAAGAACCAAAAAAACACAACTTGTTTTTCTTTCTTCCTTAGAACATTCGGCCAAGGGGAAATGAAGAAAGATGGACACTTTTTTTTTTGTTTTTCCTTCTTACTTTCACGGCAATGGGGAGGGGAAGAAACAATTACACACATCCTTTCCTTTTTCCATTTCTTTATTCCCCATACTTCTTATTATATTTTATCCTACATACCTCACTAGGCCAACATGTTCCCAACATGTTTCCACCCATAGCATGGCCGGCCACTACTTATTAGGGGGGAATTTGACATGCAAGTCCCCCCTTTTTTCCACATGCACTAATAGGTCCTTACGCATTGACCTATCACATTTTAAAATTTTCTCACATAAGTCCTATTGACTTAATTCACATGCAATCGACTAAATCGAAGCTTGAAATTTTCACTCATTCATAGTTACATATTCTAGACAATAAATATCACATTCAAACATTTCGGTGACTCGGTTTAACGGTCCCGAAACCACTTCCCGACTAGGGTCAATTTTGGGCTGTCACACAATACTTGATGTTAGTTGATCTATTAGGCCAATTCAGGCCTTAGGTAGTTTTAATCTGTTTAATTGAGTATGAAGGATGTGTATTTAGCAGCTCGATAGCCTTAAGGATCACATTCGAGTGTAGCACAAGCATTTCGAGACGCTACACGAGAAGCCAGAACTGCTAGCTTGGGAAATTGATGCTGTGTCGTGAACAACCAAGATGTGTCGGGACATAGGGTTGAACGTGGGACACAAGTATTGTAAAGGCTAAAATCGTCTATTCAATCAATTATTTTGAGATTAGAGCTTGTAATAGACCTAATTAGGATTTCTAAACATTAGAATTTTACTTGCAATTTAGTTTTCAGTTTCTTTTACACTTTAGATTTGTTTTCATTTGTTTTGTTTATGTTCAACAGGGAATCTGATTTCTAGATTTGACAAAACTCTATGGATTTCTGTACTTCAAATCAATCAATATAATAAGGATTCTTTTAAACCTTATTCTTGATTTATTATTCATGTTTATCTTATTTATCGAGTTTACAGTGTTTATGGATTCCATGAGGAACTAATCCTCTTATGGGGGATTAGTAAGTGGAAGTGTGATTAATTAATTTCTATTAGGGTTTTCTTAGCAGATCAACTATTTGGGATAACAAGAACTTAAAACCTAGGACTGACAACCCTTGAAAGTTATTTAGGTCGAAATTAACCCAAAATTGGTATCACCTATTCGTGAACCGTTACGCCAATCCGGTCTAGACTGTGAGGTCGAGAGATAAGTAGTTCTTACCGACTCATTAGTTTAGTGGAAGATCGAGAGATCCTGCTAAGGTAACGACTAGTTGATTGAGTAGAGACCCAAAATAGGAATTAGTTATGATCACTGAAGCGAGCTAATTATCCATGCCTTAGATTTGGTTAATTTACAACTTAGTTTACTGTGTTCACTTTATTTTTCATAGTTATTTATTTTCTTATAAAAACCTAAATTCTTTTGTTTATGTTTAATCGTAATATAATTTATTTAAAGTACTAA
This sequence comes from Gossypium hirsutum, assembly GCF_007990345.1. Classification (NCBI taxonomy): domain Eukaryota; kingdom Viridiplantae; phylum Streptophyta; class Magnoliopsida; order Malvales; family Malvaceae; genus Gossypium; species Gossypium hirsutum. The sequence goes on along the minus strand of NC_053434.1, from coordinate 69,325,175 downwards.
TTAGTTCTGTTTGCATTTAGGTTAACATTGATTTAGTACTCGCCTCCTTTGGGTACTATCCTCAGAGTACTTACCGACTCCGTTGTAAACTATATTACAACCTGACCCGTATACTTGCGGACACCGCCTTAAATTTCATATCTTTAGTTATAGTATTCACACTCGAGACATTAGTACATCTGGAGGCAGTCAAACAGCTTCATGAAATAGTGGTAACCTTGCAATTAGCCGACATGATTTGAGTAATTAAATGGATTATTGAATAAAGAAAAAGGGACTTAAATGGTAATTAGACCATTCAAAGTATTAGTGGACAATAATGGACATGAATTTGATGTTTTATTTAATTATTAACTAAAGTTAATATGGTAATTTAATAATTATATTAAATTAAATAAAACAAAGTTTGCATCATCTTTTCTATTCCATTTCTTTCACCGAATTGTGGAGAAGAAAGTCATTGTTAAAGGATTCGAAGCTTCGGCCAAACTTCATTGTGTGCATGTAAGTCCGATTTAACCCGTTTCTTGTAATTTTTATATTTTTGAGATCGTTGCAACTAGGTCCAATTGGCCCGTATCTTTGATTTTGAATTTGTTAAAGACTTTTAATGTTGCCATTGATGAATCTGGTGACATTTGATGTTAAATGATGAATTTGAAATATTAGTTGGTATTTAAAAGTATTTTGTTAAGTGATTTTTGATGAATTTATCGATTATGGACTAAATTGTTAAATTAATAAAAGTATAAGGATTTGATTTTAAATTTTCATAAATATGGGCTGTATTGGGAGCTATGAACATTTGTCTAAGCTCAATTTTGGGTCAAAATGGTTAATTTGCATGTTTTGGGCTCAGGGACTAAATTGAATAAAAGTAAAACTTTAGGAGTAATTTTGTAAAAATGTAAAAAAAGACCAAATTGTATAAAATGAATTTTTTTATTGTCTAAATAAATATATTGTATAAAATTATTAATTTAGATCAAGATCGGGTGAAAAATTGAGGGAAATGAAAAATTACCAATATGCCCCTAAACTTTGGTATTTCTGCAATTTAGCCAGGTAAGTTCGTATGAACTGTATTCTGTATAATTTTGATTAAATTTAATGTTAATATGTGATTATATTGTAATTAAATCAATATATATGTTAGTATGGAATTTACCATGTAATGAAACAACGTAAATCCAACGACGTACGAAAATTACCGAGTCCCGTTTGAACCTTAGGAATTTGTAGGATGCAAATGACATGTCATTAAGGTTACCGATTTGGTTGAGGTCTTGCATGTGTTGCGGACACACCACAGCTCATATGAGCTTACCGATTCACAGCTCATGAGAGCATACCAATTCATAGCTCATATGAGCATACATGTACAGGAATTGACAGATTATAGTTTAGAACACTATGTGTGAGCTATCTCGAGTATCCAACGATATTCTAAATGGTTCAACAGGCAATGTTCTCTTACGAGATGATATGAGTTCGATACAAACTATTGCAAGTATTTACATGAAATTCTGATTTTACATGATGTATTGATACATGATATGGATGTTACATGTATTTGGAAATTTGATTAATTGTTGAGTTCATCCATGATTATTGATTCATATATGAACTTACATGACTAACATGGTTGATGTATATGTGCTTAGGCTTTGGCCAATATGTGGTTGGATTATAGCACGTTAAGCTTATAAGTTATGCATTGAATGGTAAATGCCTAAATGGAAATATGCTTGTGATCATGAAAAGGTTGTAAGGTTTAAATTATGTAATTCCTATTGAAATGGTTTACCATGTGGTTAGTTCCAGAAAGAATTATGTTTAAATGCACTAGCTTGTGGCTATGATTGAATGATATGTTTATGTCTTGTGTGTTATGCATATAAAACAGGTGTGGAAAGGTAATGAAATAGTAAGTTCATACCTAAAGTGTAGATTGATGATGTGACACCCCTAATTTGACCCTAGTCGAAAAGTGGTTTCGGGACCACAAAATTGAGTCATAAAAATAATTAACCGTCATAGTTGATGCTTATTATATGTATATATGCATGTGTGAAAATTTCATGTTTGAATTTTGTTAATTGTAAGTGAATTTTATTAAATAGGACTTATGTGAGAAAATTTAGAAATGTGCTAGGCAAATGTAAAGTGGCCTATTAATGCATGTTAGGAAAATGATGGGTTGCATGTCAAATTACCCAAAATTAGAGCTAGTGGCCAGCCATGCTATGGGGTGAAACATGTTGGAAACATGTTGTGTTAGTGTGTTATGTTAGAAAGAATAAAATAAGAGGTTAGTAATAAAGTAATGAAAAGAGAGGGGTGATGAAAACAAAGTTGTCTCATCCATGCCTCCCTCCATTGCCGTGAATTGAAGGAAGAAAACAAAAGAAAAGAAAAAAAAATGTTCATCTTCTTCTCCTACCTCTCTCAAGCCGAAACTAACCAAGAAATGGAAGAAAGCACACCTAAGGCATTCGGCCATCTTGTGTGGGGGGAATTAAGGTATGATATCATGTGATTCTTTTGGAATTTTTGTGAAGTTGAGTTTGTTTTGGTGCTCATAACATGACCCATGTGTTAATTTTTGAGTTTGTGTTGCAAGAAACATTTGGTTATGTCCTTATATGTGAAATTGATGATAAATTTTTTATATTTGGTGAATGAATATGGGTTTCGGTCATGGTAGATAACAAAGAATGTGGTTGTTGTTCTTGTTAATTTGGATGAATTTTTGGTGGATAGGTGCTTGAATCAAACAAATGATCATGTGTGTACACTAGGTGCTAGTTGAGAAGAATCGGTCACTATATTGGAGGCCATTGCCGAATATGAGTTTAGTTATTGAGAGTGATGAATGTGTTTTGAGTTGATGGAATAAAAGAATGCTTAAAGATGTGTCACAACAAATTATATGTTAAGTTAAGGTTGTTAAATTATCAATCTTTCTTCCTAGTCGAATATGTGTTTATAAAGTTGAGTTGTTAAATAGATTTTGAAGTTAGCCCATGTATTTATTTTTGAATTTAAGAAGAATGATACATTCGACTATGCTTTGATGTGCTTGGATTGTTGTTCATTGAGTAAATGATTGAGGAATGGTTAGAAGAATTTGAATGCTAAACTAGTTGATTTGTTTATAATGTCCGATTATGATCATTTATAGAGATGTGAATGAATTGTTGTTATGTGAATAAATATTTGTTTGATGATATATATATATATGTATTCGGCAATGGGATAAAATGTGTATTAAGGTAAGTTTCATGGTGATTATGCTTGTGATGTTGGGTTAATATTCGGCATTGAGTAATGTGGGGTAAGGTGATTAATCAGCTATGAAGTTAGCTAAATTGAATAGGTATGTTTAATGATATGCTTAGTATAATGTATGATCTTACAACTCGGTTTGGTATTGAGATAAAGGTTAGATGTATGATTGGATTTTGGTATGTGTTAAATTGGTCAATCAAAGATTAAATGATATGTGATTGCCAAATGTGATTGTTAAGTGAATAATATTAGTTAAGTACTTAAAGCAAATCTATTGTTTTACTTAAGCTTAAGAGCCAAGAGGATCAAAGTCAGATAGGGGAAAAGAGAAAGTAAACGAATAGCCGTGGACATCTAATCGTCGACCACTTCCGAGGTAAGTTTTAAGTGATTAAATGTTGAGTAAATTCAATCATAATAGGACATAATGAGTTGATTTAATAAGATATGATGTGGCCATGATATGTCTTAAACTTAAATGGTAAGTTCATAAGTGTTTGGACTTGGAAATTTAAGAGCAAATTGTAATAATTTGCTTTGGACAGCAGCAGTAAAGTGATTTTAGAAAATCACTATAAATTGTTGGTGTGGAATTATAGGCTGAATAAAATATGTAATCAAAGCTTAGTTAGTCTAGTTTCTTATAAAAGAGACCGTGGAAGCTAAGAAATTTCCTATAAAGAAATATTTAAAGTTGTGTGGGACAGTGTCAGAATGACTCCGAAATCCTCTGTTCTGTTTTTGGAAAATCATTATAATTTGTAAAAAAATGGTTATAAGATAATATTTATATTCTTAGACTCCTTAATGAGTCTAGTTTCAAACGAAATCAAATAGAACACATTATGAATTCTGTACAATGAAAAATTTGATTCGTAGTGAAGAATGGTCAGATTAGTCAAACAGTGAAACAGGGGAAACTTTAAGAAAAATCTGGTATTGATTGGCCAAACCTAAAATTCTGGAGATTTTGTGGATGGAAGATATACGAGTCTATATTCAGGGAAAATTAACGACAAGTGATTTGGAGTTTTGTAGCTCCAGTTATAAATAATTTAGTGACTATTGCTCAGGAAAACAACTCGTAGTGAATATGTGATTTTGTTGTAAACATGGATAAAACTTGTTTTAGTTGCTCATAAGCTATTGATTAAACCCATACGTGAATTCTAAATCGTGATATTGTAAAACGATATATGAGTGTTAGACGGATCTTTGATATTAAAATTTGTGAAATTGTAAGTTTATGAGTATTCGAATATGAAATGATAGTATGGCGTGAAATTGAATTATTCATTGGAAAATGATTGATGTAGATTCGGCCAAGACAAAGTGTATACATGATAGTATATGTGGTATGTGAAGTATATTTGGATAATTGTGATGTGAATACATGAAAATTTATATTTTGATTTAGGATTTTATGTGATGAATGTGAATGTGTATATATGAGATAAGGCCGAATGGCCAATGTGATGAATGTGAACATGCATATATGTGATAAGGCCGAATGGCCAATGTGATGAATGTGAGCATGCATATGTGTGATAAGGCCGAATGGCCAATGTGATGAATGTGAACATGCATATATGTGATAAGGCCGAATGGCCAATGTGATGAATGTGAGCATGCATATGTGTGATAAGGCCGAATGGCCAATGTGGTGAATATGAACATGCATATATGTGGTAAAGCCGAATGGCTAATGTGAAATATGTATGAGATATGTATATGTGGTAAAGCCGAATGGCTAATGTGAAATATGTATGAGATATGCATATGTGGTAAAGCCGAATGGTCAATGTGCAATATATATATGAGATATGTATATGTGGTAAAGCCGAATGGCTAGTGTGAAATATGTAGGCGATGTGTGACAGCCCTAAAGTGACCCTAGTCGGGAAGTGGTTTCCGGGCCACAAAACTGAGTCATAAAAATAATTAGCTGTCATATTTGATTCTTATTATATGTATATATGCATGTGTGAAAATTTCATGTTTGAATTTTGTCAATTGTAAGTGAATTTTATCAAATAGGACTTATGTGAGAAAATTTAGAAATGTGCTAGGCAAATGTGAAATGGCCTATTAATGCATGTTGTGAAAATGATGGGTTTGCATGTCAATTTACCCAAATTTAAGCTTAGTGGCCGGCCATGCTATAAGTGGAAACATGTCACAAACATGTTATGTTAGTGATGTATGTTAGGAAAAATAAAATAAGGAGTATGGGTAATAAAGAGATGGAAAAAAAAAAGAAAAAGAAAGAATGTGTGTGATTGTCTCCCGCCCTATTGCCGTGAGTGGAAGAAAAGAAAACAAAAAAAAAGTGTTCATCCTTTGGTTCATCCTTGGCCGAAAATTCTAAGGAAGGAAGGAGTTCTTGCTTCATGTTTGGTTTGGAAGAGGATTAGGAGGAGGTTCGGCCATACTTGTATCTAGATTAAGGTATGTTGATGTTGTGCCATGAGATTCATGCATGTTTTTAGTTGCTAGCTTGAGTTCTAATTAGCCATGGTTCAAATCCTTGCTATGTCATGGGGATGATATTCGGCCAAGGTGGATTTTGTGTTAATGTCATTGCATGCTAAATGTGAAGCTTGTTAATGATACATGTGATGGTGGATTGATTAACTCTTGGATTTTCTTTTTAGCATTTTTGAGTGAGACATTAAGTTCTTTGTTTAACCATGATCAAAATTGAAATGGTAAGGTGTTGTGATGTATTCGGCCATGGTATATCCATAAGTATGATTTATGCTTATTGCATGGTAGGTAAGATTTGTGTTTTGGATTTATGTTTATGTTTGGTTATAATCAACCTTGTGATTCGGCTCTTACACATATATATATGTTTGCACATGATGTATTGGCATGACATATATAATATCTCAAGGTATATATTTTCATATGATGGTGTTTCGGTTATGGAGTAAATGATGGATGTGTATTGAGTTATAATATGTAATGCATTAGTTAGTAAAATGTATGCCATTTGTGTGTGGTATTAAGTATATAATTGGCCTCAACATAAACATGCATATTCGGCCACATGAATGAGTACATAGGTTGATGTGTTTGTTCGGCCATAGGTAAGCATATTGAAGGATTTATCTTGACTTAGAAAATTCGGCTAAGGAGAATACTAACTAATGTGTTGAGTTTGATTCATGATTCCGTACATATGTGACTTTGATGTCTAATGAATTATATATGGGCTAAGTACCTTGAGTTCCTCTTTTCGATGCTCAAATGATTAAATCAATTTATTTGTTAAATTAAGCTCAAGAGCAAAGGGGAACTAAATCCGATAAAGGGAAGGAAAAAGTGGTCGAATAGCCATCGAAATCGTTCGACAACATCCGAGGTAAGTTTTCGAGTAATGGAACTTAGATTATGATTTGATTAGATCATATTTTAAGCGAATCAAAATCATGCTCTTTGTATGTGGCTATTGAGCCGAAATTGCAACTGTGATAAGTGTCTTGTGTTTGAGCTTTGGTAATGAAAATGAAATACGGATGTGTCATGATTTATTGATAAATGTGCATGGTTATTCGAATGATGTCCGGGCTAAGTCCCGAAGGCTTTGTGCTAAGTGACTATATCCGGACTAAGATCCGAAGGCATTTGTGCGAGTTACTAATTCCGGGCTAAGCCCGAAGGCATTGGTGCGAGTTACTAAATCCGGGTTAAGTCCCGAAGGCATTTGTGCGAGTTACCGGGCTATGTCCCGAAGGCATTTGAACGAGTGGCTATATCCGATTAAATTCCGAAGGTATGTGATTTAGAAATGAGCGATCTTGCTGTAAAAATTTCAGTTAATACGCTTGTAAAATCCCAACAATGAGGTATGTTTCGTGTGTGCATTGGAATAGTTGATTCCCTTCGAATAATATTCGCTCAGTAAATTTATGAGTTTCCGGCCTTGGCTAAGTTGATCTTGTGTGTGTGAATATAAGGGTTGGTAATGTGAAGTAATTATGATATTGAGAATTTGTGCATATGAAATTATCCGTTTAGTTATATGAATGCTATATTTCAGTTGTGCTTAAATTCTTTGCTCAAACTTACTAAGCACTAAATGCTTACTCCGTTTCTTTGATTCTCTGTTTTATAGATTTTGGTTCGTCAGCTATCAGACTCGGGAATTTTGAAGTCGAAGTCGCCCACACTATCAAAGCCCCTTTTGGTACACTTTTGGTTGAACTTTGAAATGGCATGTATAGGACTACCCTTTTTGTTGTGGGTCATGGACCCTTTGGATTTGTATAGTTTTGGATAGCCATGCGAAAATGGCTTATAGATGTTTGAGCATAATGTTATAATCATTTGGTATGGATATGGTTATTGAGAGGTGTGGATATGCTTAACAAGGATTGGCCATGGGAATGGTTAATCACTATCGTAATTTGTGCTATTTATGCTAAAAGGGCTAGTTGAATCATGGAAACTATGAAATAGGTAAAGTCTACCTTAAAGGCAGATGCTGACAGCAGCAGTGATGTAGATTTGGAAAATCACTAAAAATAGTAGGAATGGAATTAAATAGTGAATAAATTATGTAAACGAACCTTGATGAATCTATTTTCATAGGAAAGTAATGAAACGATCATATGAATAGTATGTTAAGAGATATTCAGGTTCTCGTGAGACAGGGCCAGAACGGTTTCTGGATTCCCTGTTCCGACTTTGGAAATTCATTATAAATTAACCAGAGATAATTAGAAGTCATGCCATATATGCCTAGATAATCAGTATTGAAGCCCTGTACAGGGAGATATCCAAGTCGTAATGCGCAAAGGTCAGTGTAGTCGATCCCTGTAACATGGGAGACTTTGACTAATAAACTGTACTAATTGGCTCGACCAAAAATTCTATAAAAAAATTTGTAGATGCATATATGAGTCTAGTTTCAGGGAAAAATCACGAAACTGATTTTTGAGTTGTGAAACTCAAGATATGATTTTTAAGGTGACAGTGACGCAGTTAGCCAGCTTGCCTGGAAAATTTAAAATGGATTGTGCAAAGAAGTGATTTAAGTCTGCAAACCCCTCGTGTCCGACTCCGGCGACGGACTCGGGTACGGGGTGTTACACGATGTGCGTATATTGTGGCCGAACGACCAAATGTGAAAGGTGTATATTATTAGATATTTGATGAGGCAAATGAATTACAAATATGACAGTCGATGTGAATGTTGTAACATGTGATTAAATGTACATGAAACTTGGAAATATATTCCGGGTAAGACCCGATGACTACGTGTGGAGATTATGTCTGGGTAAGACCCGATGACTACGTGTGGAGATTTTGTCCGGGTAAGACCCGATAACTTCATGTGGAGATTTCGTCTGAGCTAAAGGTCTCGCCGATAATCCAAGTAGAGGTTAAAGCTATAAGACTTCGTAATAAGAATTGCTTATAAATATATTCAATGCGAAAGGTTAAACAGGTATGTACTCCAAGTTTATATGTGAGCTTGATTTGAACTAAATCATAAGGTAGTTATGTGATGCATACGAGAGCAATCTATGAGACTATTCCTATGATTATGTGACATCGGATCAGTGTGAGAGGTTATGTGAAATCATACAATATATCAATGTCACACGAGCTCACTTTTATGTGAAAGTTTATCTACCTATTGTATATGATGAGATGTGCATATTCGGTAAAGGGATGGTATGCCCGAAGGAAGAGTGAAATAAAATATACGAACAACTATGTTATAATTTGATTGTTATCTGTTGACACTGCTTAAAACTTACTAAGCATTGTAATGCTTACTCCATTTACTCTGTTTCCTCTGTTTTATAGATCTCATTGCGAAGCTACAGGCTCGGGGATCGTCAACAACTAGTCACACTATCACTATCCACCGTTTGTTACTGTTATGTTTAGAATTATTTTATGGCATGTATAGAATAGACTAGTGGCGGAAGAATATTTTTGGTTAATGTATATAAGCCATGCGAAAATGGCATCTTTTGAATGTTTACTTAGTGAAGTTTAAATTTTACCTCTGGCTGTGCTTAGTACTTATTTAAATGAACGATCTTTATTTCAAGAAAAAGTTCAAAATTTTACTGTTTTGACATGAGTTACAAGTCCGGTAATGCCCCTTACCTATTCTGGCGACGGTTACGGGATAAGGGTGTTACAGATGAAGAAGGGAATGATGAATTGAATTGATGTTATTTGAGCTAATGAGAGTAAATGCAATGGAAAGTAATGAAATGAAAATGAAAATAAGAAAAATTTGAAAAAGTTCAAAGTTATTTAAAATCCTACTATGCTAGGGATGATATGTATAAGTGATGCTGTGGATTTATTCACCTTGTAAGTTGTTGAATATAGCTTCATGAATCTTGCGATATCAGTATCAGATTATTCTTGATATGTATAAATTTCATATTTGAAATGAGTTGATATGATTAAAGTTTATACGAGCTTACTAAGCATTCATTTCTTATGTAGTTGTTTTCTTTTACATTTTAAATTATCGAAAGCTCGATCAGGTTGGAAGCTAGTCAGAGATCCATCACACTATCCTTGTCTCACTTGGTACTTTCGGTTGGTTTAAGTTTGGTTTTAATGGCATGTATAGGTTATTTTGGTTAATGTTGACCTATATGTTTTGTTTTGATTATAGCCATTTGATTTGGATAGTGTTTTGGTATATTTTAGTATGGATATATGTGGTCTTAATTTGGTTAAGGTGTGGCTTGATTGGTGGTTGAATGATGAAAAGTAAAATGATAGTTATAAGTGCATTTTGTATAAGTGTTTTGTGAGTTGATGAATTGGTTGTGAATTGGTACCTCGTTGTTTAAGACATATATGTCTAATTATGTTAGAAATTGAAAGGCATGTTTAACATCAATTGGTATGTTTTGGTAAAGTGATCTACATGTTATGTAATGATGCAATTGTGCATATAATTTAGCTGAACATTTGGTTATAGTGAATACATGGTTAAACATGTTTATAATTATCATTTGAGGTGCCTAAAGTCATATTGGGTGTATGTGAATATACTAAATGTTTAAGGCTTGATTTTGCTTGCTTTGGATGCCTTAATAAGGCTTGTTTATATGCACAAATGTTAAGTGTAGGTGGATGCCAAATTGGGTGAGAAATATGGCTTGTAAAATGACCTATTTTCATCCACACGGGCGTGTAACTCATCCGTGTATGGCACATGGCCAGGTGACATGGCTGTGTGTCCCCTGTAGTTTTTAAAGGGTTTCAAGTCAGTCTGTTACACGACCTAGCACACGGCCTGGCACATGGGCGTGTGAGGTTACTTCGAAGGGTACACGGCCTAATACACGGACGTGTGACTTGGCCGTGTAACCAAGTCAATAAGTTACACGGACATAGACACGGGCTGGGACACAGTCGTGTGTCCTTATTTTGAATGCCCACATGGCCTAAGACATGGGCGTGTCTCTTGGCCGTATGAGTCACACAGCCGTGTGAACCCTGCAGTTCATAAATTTTCTTCTTTTTTTAAAAAATTCTCTGAGTTCCCAATTTAGTCCCGACTTATTTCTAACGCGATTTTAGGGCCTCAAGGGCTCTTATAAGGGAAAATATGAATGATTTTGATTGGTTTTTTATATGAATATTGTTAAGATATGTAATGTTCAAAATTTTATTTGTTTCTACTGTAAACTTCGACAATACTCTGTAACCTTGTTTCGGCGACTGATACGGGTTAGGGTTGTTACACCTTGAGAACGTGTTAGTGAAGGTTAGACAATTTATTTTTCCCTTTAATTTAATCAAGTTGGATATTGAGGAGGATCTCGAAATTCCTATCATCTTAATGATACCTTTCTTGGCCACATCTAGAGCCACTATAGATGTAGGGAAGGGTGAGTTGACCATTGACATTGAGGGGGAGACTGAATTTTTTAAATACTATAACACCCTGTCCAATAAATAAGATAAGTTTTGATCGTGTATGGTATTAGGAGTTTACATAGAATTAGAATTTCTTAAGCATGCCTATGACCCCTCGCGTTGTAGAACATACGAACTGGGGCATAGATAAAAAGAAAATGATTGATGATGTAGTATTCACCCTAAAACCCTCTTAGCATATAGAATGAGCGAACTCTAATATGGACATAAAAGGATAAGGTTTCTATATCAGGTTTATAGGATAGAATGAGTAGGACTTATGGTTAAGTGAAATGATTTCTAAGGTACGAGCTTATGACAGTGATACATTGTCCTCTATAATTATGACTCCGTGTTGGTTAAGCTATAAAGTAAGTTGGTTAGGTATTAACTAGACATAAACCAACTTAGTTATAAATAAAGGGAAAACACTCAATTAAGTTTCTTGGGAGTTTGAGACCTTGATAAGCAATTCAATAAAAAGGTGACACTTGTTAGGTCTCAATAAGGTTATATGTTATATACATAGATATGTTGAATAGGATAAGAAGCCCTTTCTTCACTTTTCTAACATTACTATTTGGAGGGGCAGGAAGGGGGATTTCTTCATGCTAGGATTGAGCTCCTGGATGTCACCAGTAATTTCTCCATGACAAGGTAAGGTTTATAAACCTCTCTGTTAAGAAAGCATAGATCTGTAAGAGTACATAGAGGAAATAAGATACATACGAGTTTATAAGTTGAAGAAAGGTTAGGGGTTAACAAATGAGTCTTAATGGCATTCCTCCATTCCATTAAGTAATGGTTATTGTGGTACCATTTGATTGATAGAATTAGATTTTACTCGTAACCTTTACTCATTTAGACACATTATCCTCAGAGATCAAGTCCATATTCCATACGAATCATTCATGCAAGTTCATCAAACATACATTTCTAATTGAATCATCACATCATGCCTTTTTTAGCTCATTTTCACAGAAAGTTCTTACATGCATTATACATTTGTAGGAGTTTTTCATGAGTAAGTCAAATGTAATGAGTTCGTCAAGTATGAGCCTTCATGAAGTGTCTGTTTCTGTCTCTGAAGTATCTTAAAAGGGTCCGTTGGGACTAAAAACATGAATCCCCTAAAGGAAAAGTCTATGACACTCTAAAGACCATATAGTGTAAGACCATGGTTGGGTTATGGCATCATATAGAATATGTAAAGGATGGTTGGGTGAGTACCAGCAATGAGGGGCACTTTAGGCAAATCTTTATCATCTAAAACACCAATTTTTGCATATGTAAGCCTTTGTCGCTATCTCTGTTATAAGAAAGCATATATAGCGATCTCAGTTATAACGAAGCCTTTATGGAAATCTTAGTTAAATGAATGCCTTTGTGGTGATCTCTGTTATAAGGAAGCCTTTGTGGCTATCTTAGTTATATGAATGCCTTTTTAGCGATCTCTATTGAATGTATGCCTTTGTGATTATCTAAATTAAATGAATGATTTTCTGGCGATTTTTGTTAAAAGGATGCCTTTGTGGCTATCTCAATTAAATGAATGTCTTTATGGCTATTTGTGTTAAAAGGATGTCTTTGTGGCCATCTCTGTTAATGGAATGCCTTGTGGCAAACTCTGTTAAAATGAATGCCTTCGTGGCAGGATCTGAAGAATGGATCTCATTATGACCATCTGAAGATAACGCTTATGGATGGACTTTGAATGAATGAAGAACACGATATTCCAAGAATTGGTAAGTAAGATTTAGCTTTGAAAGAAAAGCCAGTACGAAAGGTTATGACGAATTCTATGCAACCAATAGGGTCAAAGTTATGAATGAGAAATAAATGATGAAATCTTTGAACAAGGGCTCAGGTAAAAGAGAGTTTTCTTACTAATTTCTATCGAACTTACCCCTTTGTGTTTTATGTATCAAGTAAAGGAAGCACGAGGAGGGACGATGCTAGGGCTATGCCAAAGGAGTGGCGAAGTGGACACTAATGCATACAGAGCTAGGGGTAGCATGGATGTAGTAGCCCGTTCTTTGTGATGTTGAAAAAAATTATTTTGGGACCACAATTCTAATGAGTAAATTATTATTTTATTATTTATTTAGTGTCTACAATATTATAATAAGGTCATATTAAAATTTCGTTCAGAAATTTTGAAGTTTACATAGTTAATTAAGTAAAAAGAACTAAATAGTAAAAAGTGTAAAAATAGAGTTCTATTAGTTAAAGGGGTCACATGGTTACAGAAATGAAAGTAAATGGGCTTGAATGGTAAATATATCATTTAAGGTGATAGTGGATGTTCATTGACATGGTTTAAATGAAATTATGATATTTTTAAAGGTTAAAATGGTCATTGATCAATTAAATTTAAATTAAATAAAACAAAATTGTTTCATCTTCTTCAATCTCATTCACCACCGAAAATTGAAGGGAGAATAGCCATTTTTAAGGTTTGAAGGTTCAGTTGCTATTCTCTTGTGTATGTAAGTGATTCTGAGTCTCGTTTTTAATGATTTTTATGTTTTTGAGTTTGTTTTACTATATCTAGCTAGTCATGTAACACCCCTAACCCGTAACCGTCATTGGAATAGGTTAAGAGGCATTACCGGACTTGTTACTCAATTCAAAACAATCATTTATCAAATTTCATCTCATTTCAGTAAATATCATTCATTCACATTCAATATGTACTTAAATCGAGCATACAAAGTTTAAATCATGCATTCAAGACTAAATTGGTAACATATAAAAATTTTGGAAACTTAGAAAAATTTCAACATTTTAAGTGTCACCCGCCCGTGTGAACAGGCCATGTGCCTCACACGGCTAATAGACACAACAGTATCTTAGACCGTGTGGAAACAGGGCATACATACTGACTTGTGTCACACGGCCGAGGACACGCCCGTGTGCCAGGCAGTGTGAAAACTGGAAAGGATACTGACTTGGGTCACACGGCCAACCACACGCCCGTGTGCCCTTCGAAATGGCCACACATGCCCGTGTATCAAACCATGCCTGTAACACCCCGAACCCGAGGCCGTCGCCGGAGTCGAACACGAGGTGTTAACAGACTTCAAACCACTTAAAAAAAAATTTCCCAGACAAGCTGCCAATCTGCGTACTAGTCGCTTTAAAAATCATATATTGAGTTCTGAAACTCGAAATCCAGTTCCGTAAATTTTCCCTGAAACTAGACTCATATGCCCATCTACATATTTTTTTTAGAATTTTTCGTTGGGCCAATTAGTACAGTTTATTAGTCAAGGTCTCCCATGTTACAGGGATCGACTACACTGACCTTTGCACATTACGACTTGGATATCTCCCTGTACAGGGATTCATTACTGATGTCGTTTGTTTCTATAGAAACTAGACTCGAAGGGGAATCTATGCACATATGGCATGACTTCTAATTATCTCTGGTTAATTTATAATGAATTTCCAAAGTCGGAACAGGGAATCCAGAAATCGCTCTGGCCCTGTTTCACAAGAGTTTAATTATCTCCTAACATACAGCTCATATGGTTGTTTCGTTTCTTCTATATGAAAATAGACTCATCGAGCTTCGATTACATAATTTATTCATTAATTAATTCCACTCCTACTATTTTTAGTGATTTTTCAATCTCACGTCACTGCTGCTGCCAGCATCTGTTACTAAAGCAACTATGCCTATTTCGTGATTTCTCCTTGATCTAACTAGTAATTCATCATACATATCACAAATTATGATCATGACTAGCCATGCCAAGGGCTAATCATTGTCAAACATCTCCCTACTACACTATTGCCATATCATGAATTTTGACACCAAAAATAATCAACCATGACATATGGCATAAAAATCGAATTTCCAAGACTTACGACCTAACATTATAGAACCAAATCCAACCGAACATTTATGCCATTTTCGCATGGCTAAAAGTTTACATACCAAATTTCAACAAAACATATTAGCCTATACATGCCGAAATGTTCTCCTAGACCGACTAAAAAGAAGATACCAAAAGTTGCTAGCCGGTGTGATGACTTCGATGACGGCCCGATCACGCAAAAAGAGACGAGTCCAAGAAACCTAAAATAGGTGACAAGGAAACACCGAGTGAGTATATAACTCAGTAAGTCATAAGCAATGCACTACCATCCATTAATAACATTATCACAAGAGGAAACAAAATGGAACGAGGCTAGTTACTCCATCCATACCGAACCATACCATAGTTCCTTAGACCTATCGGTTCAATGTCATACCAAGTCATGCATTCACATTCCATATACTAATCAATAGGATATTTGAGGCATTTTCATACATCATTGTATTTTCGTTACAATCATACAACTAAACGACCTTTCACCTATTCCACGATAAATCTGATGTACGTGACTTCAATTATAATTGTCACATAGGTTCAAACTTACCAAACTCAACTCCAAATATAAACATAGCGCCTATTAGCCATGAACTCAAGGTACTTACCCGATCCGCTGTCCGTGATCAACTCAATAATGTCGCACACTTAGTGTCCATAGTGATTCAAAAGTATATATTAAGTCCGCACACTCAGTGCTATATAATCAACTCGCACACTTAGTGCTATATAATCAAACTCGCACACTTAGTGCTGTACAATTTAAACCCGCACACTTAGTGCCAATCTCATGATCATAAATGTTTATACCCGCACACTTAGTGCCGAGATCAACAACTCAATACATCTCACCTCTTTTCTTTTCATTCAACACTTTCATCACCACATGCATACATGTATATATATATTTATCATTCCATTCAGCATCATTACATAGACGTTATGACCATTTAAATTAATACAAACTATATGCTTAATGACTTACTTTGTGTTGGGTAAGACGGTTCCAACTCGGCTACTCAATGATCTTTTCTTTGCCTTTGCTTGATTCTCCTCCTTTAACTCCTTGAGCTTAATCAATAAATCAACTAGTTTAACCATCTTGCTAAACATTCATAATTCAATTACACATGCATATGTATGTCTGTATATTCGGCAATCATCCTCACTAATTACCCATTTAATCGATTATACACATAATTAAAGGTAACATCACGAATGGGCATACTTATGTATATATATGTATATATATATACTTCGGAATGGGCATCACAATTAGATTTAACACCACCTTCATACTCAATTAGATGGTCGAATGCATGTATATATGCACAATGTCAACTATAACATCATTTAAACACCTAATTTCATCTCATGAACACTCGACCCATTTTTACCCCATATGGCCGAATGTGTAAGATTACATTCAACACCACCGATGTACTTAATTAGGTGGCCAAATATACCAAGTTAGACTTGACATTATACGTCACAAGAACTCTAATTTAATTTGTCAATTGCTTGGCCAAGAACTCACAAGTGCCTTATCTACAACCTATTCGGCCTTACTACTTAAACTTAGCCTTTCATACACTTATCTCTATTGTTTTAGAAGGTCGAATCCTTATGTGTTCCAACATCTAGCTTACTCAATTCAACACATCAAAACGACATTTAGGCCGATTTTGCTAGCACACAAGCCTTTGACCGAATGTCCTTGACCTCTAGTCACCTAAATTTTTATTCTTTAAAACTCATCCAACTCATATTTTTCATTGACAACCTCCTTAACTTCAATTTATTCACATCTTTAATCATGCTACATTCGACCATTATTTAACAATAATTCATGTATCCTTTTTATTAAACACTCAAAATCAACCATCTTCATACCTCATCACCAAAGACATCAAAATACCAACCAAGAATGTAACATTCATGGCCGAATATCATCTCCATCAATTAACAAAATTTGAACCATGGCTAGGTAGATTTCAAACTTACAACTTAAAATATACATGAATCTCAAAGAATAATATCAAACATACCTCAATCTAGTTACATGCATGGCCAAACTTCTTAGAAACTTTTCCCCTAGGCACCGAATATTCAAGAGCTTCTTAATCAACTTAAAGGTGACCAAATGCCTTAACTTCAATTTCTTCTTTTTCTTTTCAATTCGGCCAAGAAGAACCAAAGAACACAACTTGTTTTTCTTTCTTCCTTAGAACATTCGGCCAAGGGAAATGAAGAAAGATGGACACTTTTTTTTGTTTTTTCTTTCTAGTTTCGGCCAAATGGGGGGGAACAACCACACACTTTTTTTTTGTTTACATCATATTCCCTTTCATTATTTTATGCTCATGCTCCTTATTTTATCATACTTCCCATGAAACACTAACTCAACATGTTTATGACATGTTCTTGCCCATCACACTTGGTCTACCATGCTTGTCATGGCCGGCCACTACTAATTAGGGGGGGAAATTGACATGCAAGTCCCCCCTTTTTATTTCATGCACTAATAGATCCTTATGCTTTGACCTATCACATTTCAAAATTTTCTCACATAAGTCCTATTTACTAAAATTCACCTACAATTAAACAAAATTCAAACACGAAATTTTCACACATGCACATGTACATATAATGAGCATCAATTATGACGGTTAATTATTTTTATGACTCGGTTTAGCGGTCCCGAAACCACTTCCCGACTAGGGTCAATTTTGGGCTGTCACAATGCCAAAACTGTAGGGTATACTAACTTATCAACACGGCAAAGTCACACGCCCGTGTGCTAGGCCATGCGCCATCTAAGGGGTATACTGACTTATACCACACGGTCAGTCATACGCCCGTGTGTGAGGCCGTGTAGAGCATACTTACTTTAGTTCCATTTCAACACCAGGGGACACACGGCCATGTAACATGACCATGTGTCACACACGGCTGAGACACAAGCCCGGGTCCCTGCCCGAATGGACAAAAATAGGCTATTTACAAAGCCATTTTGCCACCCAATTTCACAAGCTTACACGAGCATAAATGATCACATTTCATAACTCAATTGGCAACCATAATAAACATTTCAATGCTCATTATTTGCGATATCAAACCTAACATTTACATACCCAATTACCTAATCAACATCATGCATAATCCATTCATATACCAAATACATATCAAAATATCATTTGCACATTTTCATTCCATCAATTCTTTGCCAAAACATACCATAATTGAACACTTAAACTCAAAAAAATATGATACCAAAATAAGTCAAATCACTTGGCTTAACTTATACATAAAATATACCAAAAGCATACTTTTCAAGTAACCATAACTAACATCTTTTAAACTATCCTATACATGCCATATTTACATATATCCACAAGTTCAAAAGCACCTACCAAAAATTGGATAGTGTGATATACAACTTCGACTTGTTCAAAACGAGCGAGCTAACGAACCTCTAAAAAAACATAGAAAAAGAAACAGAGTAAGCTTTATAGCTTAGTAAGTCCGTATAAATCAAAATTAAACTTACCATTATACATAATCAAAGCAATACTTAAAGTACAACCAATTCAATTAATAAACATCTAATCACAAGTATTCATTACATGTTAGTCATTGTAAAAGATACATGAAACCATCCATTAATACAATACTTTGCATCATTCCAAATTCATATGTCATATATAACATTAATAACATTTATAAACCGTAACTCATTCGTATAAACAGTATTTGTGCCTGTTGAACCTACTAGAAATTTAAAGGATACTCGGGTGAATAACATCAGTAATCTGTCAATTCATTGTCATTTATGCTCTTTCGAGCCATGATCAGTAGGCTCCTCTCGAGCTGATGAACAGTAAGCTCTATTGAGCTGAAACGGTAAGCTCCATCGAGCTGAACAGTAAGCTCATACGAGCTGAAACAGTAAACTCCAATGAGCTAAAAATAGTAAGCTCTTACAAGCTGATATATCGGTAAGCTCCTACGAGCTGTGGTGAGTCTGAAACAAACGCAGGAGCCCAAACAAAATGGTAACCCTGGTGACATGTCACTCGTATCCTATGAATTCATATAGTTCAATCGGGGCTCCGTAACCAGTAGATTATATCAATAAGGCATTCATATCTCAATTATATCAATTATACACATCCATTTCAATAATTACAAGTATATAAAAGTTCAATTCTAATTATACTAACTTACCTCGTATCCTTAGATAAAATTATCGGCTATTCGTCGATCTTTCCTTTGCCCCGATCTAAACTCGATCTCGACTTATCTTGATCTTAATTGAAAACTATAGCTTAGCTGAATGAAAAGAAGAAGAATAACTTCCCTTATCCTTAACTTTCAGTTGAACAAGATGAACATAAGGGTAATTTGTCTTTTGTTTTAATTATTATAACATTTATTAACCATTTACCATTTTAACCTTAAAAATAATTCATAAACATCATTTAAACAATGTCCAAGAATGTCCACTTACAATATAAATGGACTAATTACATTATAAGGACTTCCATATTAATAATTCATAGCTATTTAATAAATACCTTTAACTAATAAAACTCAAGTTTTACGCGTTACGTGATTTAATCCTTTTTACTGAATTAAGCATTCAAACAGTAAAATTTCTTTACGAAACCTTCACATAATAATTATATCATTCTGTAAACCTTATTAAAATAATGAAATAATATTTTTACTTCAGATTTGTGGTCCCGAAACCACTGTTTCGATTTGACCCAAAAACGGACTATTACAAGCCCGAAGGTTAATTTGCAAGATTGTTAGAGGTTGAGGGACTTTCCATGGATGTTTTTTAATTATTTTTAATGTTATTTGATAGGTTATGAATCTTTTTTGAAAAATAAACATGTTTTGGTAAGTGATTTTTGTTGAATTTTGGAAATAGGGATTAAATTATTAAAAGTATAAATCTATGGATTTTGTTGAGAATTGTTGATAAATATGAGTTTAATTAAGGTCCCTTGCAACATGATTTAACTTGGATTTAGGTTAAAATGGTTAGATTTTAATTTTTGAGGTTAAGGACTAATTTGTGAAAAGTTAGAATGTTAAGGGCAAATTTATAACTTTTCATAAATATGAATAATGGATTAAATTGAATTATATCAATACTTAATTGAATGAAAATGTTTATTTAGATCAAGATAAACCACATACAGACTTAGATTGAGGAAAAGCAAAAGCTTCGGATTAGCTCGACTAAAGTACTACGCCCTTAATTATCAAGGTAAGTTCGTATGAACGGTAATCATTTTAATGATAGCTAAATTGAATGTTTACTATGTTGTTTTAATATAAATGAATTGTTATATGAATGTATCAATGATATAACGAATTGATGAATATCGAGTTCCTGTTGAACCTTAAGAATTTTTAGTATACAAATGACATGTCATTAGGGATTTCATATTTCGGGTGCTGGTCTTGAATATTCTACCAATGGCTGAGGTTCTGCATTTTTTGTGAATTCTCCACAGGACGTGTGAGTAGCATATGTAGCTTATATTCTGACCCACAACTCATGTGAGTAGGCCCATTTCACAGCTCGTGTGAGCATTGATGTAAAGGAAAGTTTATGGTTATATGTAAAGGCAAGCTTTGAGTGAGCTTTCCTGAGTATCCGATAAAATTCTAGATGGTTCAACGAGTAAGAAAAGGGAATGAAATGGTAAATATGCAAGTGGATTGAATCATGACCTATGAAAATATTTATGAACTAAATGGTGTTAGTACATATGGAAATTTAAAAATTCTATGGTTGATTTCAATTGTATCGTGGAAAAATATACTAACTCGTGAGTTGGCGATGTTGTTTAGGTTTTTACTAAGCTTATGGCATTGGTGATGAACTATGTTTAACCTTTGAATTGTATAAATGACATGGTAAGTTATGTTTTAATTTGTACGAGCTTACTAAGCACTCATTGCTTACATAGTTTCTTTCCTTTGTTTTATAGATTATTGAAAGTTTGATTGGTTGGAAGCTCGTTGGAGACCTATTACACTATTCAACAGTCAATTCAGTAGTTTTTAAGTATTTTGGCCAATTTTTATAATGGTATGTATTGGATGTTTTGTAATGGTGACTTGGTATGTTTATACTTTGAAGATTTGTCTATGGTTTGGTGTACTTTAATGCTTCACCAAAGTATTGTCATTTTGGGCACTTTCAAATTCTTGTATATAAGGTTCCTTTTTGGTATTTTATGATGACTTGAAAATGGTCATTTGTGATAATTTTTGGTAAGTGTTTGAACTAGATTTTATGCATGAACTAAGGTAATGTTAGCTTGTTTTGGTATGTAATGTTTTGGTATATTTGTGGTACCTTTGAATGGCATATTGGTTAGGTGAATTAGGTTGTTTGAAATGGCATGGTTATGTGTATTTGAATGATGCTTAAGTCCCTTGAAAGTGTGCACAAATGGATTGGTTAGTTATGCCTGAATTGGTTATGAAATGGCTTGATTTTAGGCAAAATTTTGGGTTCACACAAACTGTTGCACTGTCGTGTGAGACACACGGCCATCTGCCATTTGAGAATTTCTTAGTGTTCAAGTTAATGAGTTACACAGCCTAGCACACGGCTTGGCACACGGGCATCTGTGGCAACTTAGAGAGTTACACGGCCTGGCACACGGGTGTGTAGGGTTACTCAGTGAGTTACACGAGTGAGGACATTGGCTGGGACATGACCATGTGTCCCTTGTTCAAATTTTACATGGCCTGGGGTGAGTTCACATAGCCATGTGACCCCTGTTTTCCAATTTTAGTAATTTTTTCTTAAATTTTCGTTTTGTTTCAAATTAGTCTCAATTACCTCAAAGCTATTTTTAGGGCCTTGAAGGCTCAATTTAAGGACAGAATGCATGTTATTGAATTCATTATGACATGTTTAATTTATTTAAATATTATGATGTTAAATGTTTACTACTGTACGGTAATGCTTCGTAACCCTAATTCGACGATGGTGACGGGTTAAAGGTGTTACAATAGACATGTCGAAGAAATGTTTTTGTACAAGTATCAAAAATTTTTGTGCAAGCCTTATAGAATGAATAGACTTTATAAGCCAATGTGATGTGTGATTATATTTGTAAGTTATGTACACGTTGCTCGCCAAGACGTAAATTTGTTAGGTAGTATTATTAATAGGATGTATTTCTTTGAAAATTTGTATGTTTTAAGCATGTATAACTCTATAATAGTAATGTAACACCCAAGATTTGGATCTGGTGAATTGGGTAATGTTGAGGGCGTCATAAGGTTTGGTATCGAAGCTTAGGTTTATGTAACAGCCCGTTTTTCGTAATATCCAAAAGAGTGGTTTTGGGACCACAACTATTATTAATGAATTGGTAAATATTGTTTATTTAATATCTACAAGTCTATATTAGTGTTGAGTTAAAGTTTGGCTATGAAATTTTAATGTTTGAATAGTTAATTAAGTAAAAAAGGACTAAATCGTAAAAATTGAAAAAGTTTAACACTATTAGTTAAAGGTTTTAAATTACTAAAGAAGCATAATTGAATGGTCTTATTATTTAATTAAACCATTATTAAATATAGTGGATGATCAAGGTCATTATTTGGTTAATTTTTAAGGCTAATTATAAGGGTAGTATAGTAAATAAGTAAATAAACTAAACATAAACAAAACAACTAGGTGATCATATTCTTCATTTCACCTTATTTTGATCGGAACACAATTGAAGTAAACTTAGAGTGTTCGGTTCATGCATTAGGTTGCATGTAAGTGATTTTGGCTCTCATTTTTAGTACTTTTTATGCTTTTGAGATCGTTGTAGCTTAATCTAGCTAACTCAGGGATTACTTTGTAAAATTTTTAAATGTTTTAAGTTGTGTCATTGATGAATTTGTAGTGTTTCTAAATTTTGGTGATGGATTTGTAAGCTTGATAGTGAAATAGGATTATTTTGTAAAGTGGTTTTTAGTGATTTTAATGTTTAAGGATTAAATTGTTTAAATACATGAAATTCATGTGAAAATGTGATAAATATGGGTTGTATAGGGACGATGAAAATTTTAGTTAGCAAAGTTTGGGGTTAAATATAATTAAATTGAAAGTTTCGGGTTTAGAGACTAAATTGCATAAAGGGTGAAATGTTGAGGTAATTTCGTAAAACAAGAATAAAGGGCTTAAATGCATGAATTTAATTGTTTAAATTGTTTAAATTCGTTAATTGAATTAAAATTACTATCTAGATCAATAAACAAATCAACCGGACACAAATCATGGAAAAACGAAGTTAGCGGAATAGTCACCAGCATCGTATTTGTAATTTTTTTAGTAGGTAAGTTCGTATGTTGTTTAAACTTATTAAATTTTATTTTTGAAGATATGTTAATTATTATTCATGTTATGAATGAATTAAAAATATTAATATATGGCAATTAGGAAATTAGACTAAATTACAGTATTAGCTAAATTGATGTTTATGTTTGAAAAATAGGAACTATATGGATGTGTGATCATAATGGTACAATGTCAAGAAAGTTAATTGATTTGGAAGTGGATGTGGCCTGTATGAACCTTGTGAATACTTAGGATACAAATGACATGTCATTAGGGGTATTTACCATTTTGGGTGCTGGTCTTAGATGTCCTATCGATGGTTAAGGTCTTATATTTGTTGTGGATTCTCCACAACTTGTGTGAGCAGCATCGTGTAGCCTATCATCCCGACCCATAGCTCGTATGAGCAGGCCAATTTTACAACTTGTGTGACCATCGTTTCGCGTATTTGACATTATTTCATTTGGTTCATCTAGTGATAAATGTGTAAATGGAAATGCATTTATGAAATGGTTATATGGAATATAGTCATGTGAATAGAGAACTTTAATATGAACAATTGAAGTGAAATGTGTTATATTAAGTGAACATGGGATGAACGAATTGAGTTCTATATACATTTTCTTATAAATGTATCATGTCTTGGTTATGTTATATGTTTGTATTTATAAATTCACTAACCGTGTGAGGTTTTTGGTTTGTGTAACACCCCCTAGCTGTGTCCAACGCTGCGACAAGATACGAGGCATTACTAGACTTAAACACAAGCAATCATGCAAACCGAGCCATAAAATTTCGTTCAAATTTAAAACTTTTCAATTTTTATCTTAAATTCCCTTATTTGGGCCTATGAGGCCTTAAGCGTGTTATGAAAGTAATTAGGGACTAAATCGGGAACTTTGGAAGGTTCGAGAAAATTTATGATTTTTTTTTCCATGAAGTGGAGCCACACGCTCGTGTGGACATAGAGACACACCTGTATGTCTTCAACACGCCCATGTCCTCAGGCCATGTAACTCTCTTACTATGACGTCATCAAGCAAAATGAACCACACGGCCAAGCCACATGCCTGTGTGCTAGGCCGTGCCCTCCACACGGCTGAGACACATGGCCATGTCTCTGCTCGTGTGACTAACACTTAGGTTAGTTTCTAAGCCTTTGTGTTACCCTTAATTTCCACAATTCATTACATATATTAAGGACACATATCATGGCATCATTTTAATGATTTAACCTCCTTCATTAAGATATATTCTTAACATTAACATGTCAAATTTCACGTATTTCGCATGCTCATGCAATATTAAGTCTAGATGCAAACATCCATGACCATTAATCTTACTATTGCATCACCTTTACTAATAATCTAGAATTATTCACTTATCACTTGTGTCATTAGACCTTGAGCATTCAAGTTCAATCAGCATTATTGACTTTTTTTCTCTATATCATGCATTTTCTCATAGCAATGACCGGTTCGATTGGTCATGAAGCATTCATCATACACACATGTTATACACCAACATGCATTTTCAACAAGCATATCCATATCACAAACATTAGGGCTTAACATGGTTAAATAGGCTTACAAGCCATAATCATTATAAGCCATATCTCATGGCTATATACAGCGAATCATTATAAGCCAATACATTTGGCTACTCATAATAGCATCTATCATAAAACTAAGTCCCTATACATGCCAGTCACTTGGAATCGCTAGCATAAATATATTAATATTCCACTGATGATGTCTCGATAGTGTGATGCTCCCTCCGATGATCTCCAACACCGAGCCGACCTGAAAACACTAAGGAAATGAAAAGGAGGGAGTAAGCTTTACGCTTAGTAAGGTCGCATGAAAAATAATAAACAATGTGATAACATGCTATTTTTAAAATTCTTTCTATTTATTCAAAGTCTAGTCAAATTGTTTTCCTGGGTCACAGTCACTAAATTATTCGTATCTAGAGCTACGGGACTCTGAATTGAGAACCGTTAATTTTCCTAAAACTAGACTCACATATATTCTTATGATAAAATTTTCAGAATTTTTGGTCTAGCCAATAAGTACAGTTTATACTTTAAATTTACCCCTATTTTGCTGTTTGGCAGTTTCGACCTCTCTTCACTATAAATTAATTATCTCATAGTACGGGACTAGGTTGACACTTCTGTCTATTTCCCTTGAAAATATACTTATTAAGTATTTTAAGTATATAAATTATAACCCATAATAATTTTTTACAATTTTTTAATGATTTTACAAAATTAAGATAGGGGAGTCCGAGATCTCTCTGACCCTATTTCATAAAAACTCAAATATCTCACAACATATAAGATTCTTACACCGTTTCCTTTATCTGAAAGTAGACTCGATAAGCTTTAATTTCATATTTTACTCAGCCTCTAACTCAATTTCCACTTTTTTTGGTGGATTTTCTGTAACATCTCGAAATAGGGCCTAAATGAAATAGTGGTTGCGAAACCACAAATCTGAGATAGAAAATTTTATTTTGATTAATTTTTATGATTTACCGAGTGATTAGATGCATGTGTTAGAGTATTGGTAAGAAATTTTATAGATTGCATGTTTAATTTGCCTATTAGGGCTTATTTGCAGAAGTTGCTGTAACAGCCCGATTTAGGGCCTAAACGGAACGATGGTTTTAGAACCACGAATTTGAATTCAAAAAATTTATTCTGATTAATTTTTAAGGTTTATTTATTGATTAAAATATTGTGTAAAAATATCGTTAAGTAATTTTACTGATAAAGTGCTTAATTGGACTTTTAGGACTAAATTGCAAAAATTGCAAAATATGTGTTCTAATTCATAAGTACTTGATTGAAATGGGGGTTTAAAGAGGAGGTCCTTAAATGGAAATTAGACCATTATATTTTGTTTGGACAAAAATGGGCATGAATAGGACAAAATTTTAAAGAAAGGCATTAAGGGCATTTTAGTCATTTGGTAATTAAAAGAAATAAAAAGGGAAAATAAAGCCAAAATTGACTCATCTTTTTCATGGAGGCCGAAATTAGCATGGGGGAAACCATGGCTAGGGTTTTCAAGCTTTCCAAGCTCAATAGTAAGTCCGTTCTAGCCCCGTTTTCAAGTTCTTTACGATTTTGGAATCCTGGTAACTTGATTAAGCTTATTTTAGCAATAATTTAAGCTAGGGTTCATATTTGGAAAAATACCCATAGGTGAAATTTGTTTATTTTGATGTTTTATGGTAGAATATGAAGGCTGAAATTATGTTAAACAACTTTTGCTAAGCGGTTTTAAGCAAAAATGAGTAAAACGGCTTAATCGGTAAAAGTTGTTATTGTTCATAACTATGTGTTAGAGTGAGAATTTGATGTTTCCATAGAAGGGAAAAATGATAAGCATGTCATAAAACATAAGAATAAGGGATAAAGTTTAATTCCCGAGCCTAGGGGCAAAAGTGTAAATATGCAAAAGTTTAGGGGCAAAATTTTAATTTTTCCAAAGTTTGAGTTAAGGACTGTTTTGAATAGAACATTAATTAAATAAGTAAAATATGATGTTTTAGATCCCGAAAAATGAGATTTGAATCTAGAATGGGAGAAAAATCAAAAATCGAGAAAGTTGGTAAGATAGCCATTTTAGTATCGAGGTAAGTTCATATGTATAATAAGCATTAATTTATGCATGTTTCAATGTAAAATTGATATATTTACTATGATTGTAGAGGTGTTGAAAGTAAGTATAATTATGATGATTTAAATGTTCAATATTAATTCGACATGGAAATGAGAAAGTATGTAAGTTTGTATGTAAATAATACATTATCTTTATTATGTTTTTGTATTTCAGTATATTTTATATATTGTAGCTGATTTTTGAATCATAATTGACTATTGGAAGTATGGAATCAAGTATTAGAAAGAGAGAGATATCCCAGTTGAACCTTCGGAAAGATTGGATGATACAGATGGTATGTAGCTAGGTCACATGTATGGTGCTGAGTGCACATCATGTGTACAAGAGAGCTACGAGACATTATGATGTAGCTAAGTCGCATGGGTGATACTATGTGTACACCATGTAGACAAGAGAGCTACGAGATATATGTAGCTAGGTCGCATGCGTGGTTCCAGGTGAAGGACACCATGTAGACAAGAGAGCTACGAGATGAAGTGGCTAGGTCACATGGGTGGTACTAAGTGTTCACCATGTGTACAAGAGAGCCAAAATTATGTGTACAATTGAGCTAGGTCACATGAGTGGTGCTAAGTGAAGGCCACTATGTGTACAAGAGAGCTTCGATTTTAAAGGTGGGCTGTGTGCGATACCATCGCGTATCTGTTATTATTCCAAAGCATTCAACTGGGAAATTGATTAAATGAAATTGTGTATGACTTTGTGATGATAAGTGAAAGTATATACGTGTGTAACTTATGAGCAATATGCTCGATATGTGATTGGAAATTGGAAAGATTGTTATGGGAAAGTGATGAATACAATTGAAGTGTGAAAGATCAAAATTGACAATAAAACTGTTTTAGATAGTTGCAGTGACATGAATCTAAAAATTTACCAAAAATAGTAAAAATTGAATCAGAGACTGAATGAGATAACAAATTAGAGCTTAATGAGTCTATTTTCATATAACAGAAACAAAGCAAGCAAAGGAATTCTATATTATGAGACATTTAAGTTTTTGAGAGACTGGTTCAGAATGACTACGTGATCCCTTGTTCTGAATTGGAAAAATCATTAAAAATTGTAAAAAAATAATTAGGGGACATAATTTATATTCTTGAAATCCTTGATGAGTCTAGTTTCAAATTAAATAAACTATAACATCCTTTGAATTCTGTACGAGAATAAAATTGATTCGTAGTGAAGAGTGGTCAGAACAGTTGAGCAATGAAACAGGGGTAACTTCAATGAATAAACTGTACTAATTGGCTAGACAAAAAATTCTGAAAATTTTATGGTAAGAATATATGTGAATCTAGTTTCATGTAAAATTAATGGTTTGTAATTTGCAGTTCTGTAGCTCCATAAAAAAATAGTTTAGTTTCTGGTACTCTGCTAGACAACTTATTTTGAACCTGTTTATGATTGTAATAGTGAAAGTATATGTGTTTGTGATGGTAATATTCCGGGAACATGTTGTGACTTTGTTTAAAGTATGATAATGTATTGTTTATTAATATTTACATACTTACTTACTAAGCTATAATGCTTACTCCCTTCCTTTCCTTTTTCCTATAGTGTCGTAGATGTTAGCTCGAGTTGGAGGTCGCCGGAGGTTAAATCGCACTATCAAACTATTGATCGATATATAAAGGTTTTAAAGTATCTTAAGTCTTTTGCATGTATGGAGACTCATTTAATTGTTATTAAGTTTCTAGGAATTGGCTTAAAATACTGACCTATGTTATTTGAAGGTCTTTATTGTATAAAGTCATTTAATGTAGATAGTCTTGATTATGTTATTAAATAAATGACGCAATTTATGAATGTGCATGCTTGCCTATGTGTGTGGTTGAATTAAAGCATGATATGGGCCTTGTAAGCTCTTTTTAAGGGACAACTTGAATGTGTTTGAAAATTTTTTAAATTAGAGTGAAATTATGAATCGGTTTTTATACGATGATTAGTGATTAAGTCCGGTAATGCCTCGTACCCTGTTTCGGCTTCAAACACGGGTAAGGGGTGTTACATTTTCAAAGTCGCACCGCTGGTATTGTACTAATCTGCCTTAGTGCAACATGATGATAACCATCACAAATATGTCATAGAAATTATTCTCATAAATATCACTCATTCATTTGCTTTCTTATCACAAGTCCATTTCATTTCACATGGAAAACACATGCTCATGGGTTTTGAGTAGGTACCTGTGCTATCTGTTAGCACAACCACTCATCCAAACATGATAATCATATACATCATACTAGTATCTTCTAAGCATAGATGAGTTTATCATTTCAAGTATTTCCATTCCATTTCTCATATTAATTCCCATTGAATTCCTCAGAATCTCGATAGATATCACATTTATCATCAAGTCATGCAAGCGATCATTTCAAGTACGCACCCCCACGAATCTCACTCATTACGGCGGGATTACCAGTCCAGGCTAAATCCCTCGTATCATAACTCACAGAGTGTTGTCGGGATTACTAGTCTAGCTTAAATCCCTTACAATGACATACACTCTCATAAGTTCGGATCTGAAATACCAGTCCAGAATAAATTCAGTCCTTAATTGGATTACCCGTCCGAGCTAAATCCTTAATGCACCCATATTCTTCGGGAGACTCGATTACTTGAGGAACACCCGTCCGGGCTATATCCTTTCTATATTGAGATCAACGAATTACCCGTCCGGGCTAAATCCTTTTCTGCAACACATGCAGGATCTCATCTCATGTAAACAATGATTTATCCATTAGATATCCCTTTTTATTCAACTGGGATTTTCTCTTTTCATCAAGTATATCAATATGCATACATGATCATGCAATGTACATTCAATTCAACACATTTTCATGTTTATTTGGGCATTAGTCCATACAACCAAAAATAACATATCATCTAGTTTTCATACAAACTTATTCATTTCATTTAAAATGTCAATTTCCATCAGATGTCCATTAACATCAAATTCAATACAATCATAGCAAGATATATTTCATGTATAACAATAATAACATGAATAATATGCTTATTAAATCACGCAAACTTACCTCAAATACGGAAACGGCAAAATTACCATTTTAGTCCAAAACTTGTATTTTCCCGATTTAAGCTCGAATCTCGATTTTCATGATCTATCATTTCAAATATAGCCTATTTAGGACTCACATTATTCAAATTGACTCAAAATCATATTTTGAAAAATTACTTTTTTGCCTCTAAACTTTGTTGAAATTACACTTTACCCCTAGGCTCTTAAAATGATTTTTATTCAATTTTCCCATTCTATAAGCCTAGCCGAACCATTTTCATAACTATAGAAACCAACAATTCTCATCATAACACTCTTTTATACCATTTTTACAACTTTTACAAAACGGTCTTTCCGGATGTTTTCGTCGAAAATCGCTTAGTAAAAGTCATTTATTTAACACCCAACACTCATTTTTTACCATTAGACATCAAAATAAAAGCATGTCACTCATGGGTAAACTTTTAAACGTAAACCCTAGCTCAAAATAATGGTAGAAATGAGTAGATCATGTTACCGGGACTTCAAAAATGTAAACATTAAAAACGGGGCTCGGGATCACTTACAAATGAGCTTGGAAGCTTGAACCAAACCCTAGTCATGGTGTCCATGCTAGTTTCGGCTGGATGGAGAAGATGATTGCCAATTTTGGCTTATTTTCCCTTTTTAATTCTTTTAATTATTAGATTACCAAAATGCCCCTAACTTAAAAATATTTTATTACACCCATTTCATGTCCATTTTTGTCGAAAAATTAACTCATGGTCTAATTACCATTTAAGGACCTCCAATTTAAAAACTCATAACAATTGGACACTTCTAACATGTGGAACTCAACTTTTGCACTTTCTTACAGTTTAGTCCTTTTAACTAAATTGAGTGTCCAAACGTCAAAATTTTTGAACGGAATTTTCACGAAGTCATTCCGTGAAATCATAAACCTTAAAAATATAATAAAAAAATTTCCTTACATCAAATTTGTGGTCCCGAAACCACTGTTCCGACTAGGCCCTAATTCGGGATGTTACAATTCTCCCCCCTTTAGGGATTTTCGTCCTCGAAAATCTTACTAGAAGAATGGTTTGGTTTTCACATAAACTCCACCATCACATAATCATTGCTAAAGAACTTTTACTCAGGCTATGCTTAACACTTCACGCTTTAATTTCTCATAGTAGAGTCATAATCTCAATCCACTTAAAGAGAACTAACCTACTAGGAAATCTGACAATCTCAATGTTACATGATTCTATTGATCCATTAAGCGAGAATTCAACACATGCCGAAATGATTTGTAGATTTCATCAAACGTTCAACAAGAAGCCACAAAACGTCTTTCTCTTTCAAAGATAAGAATAATCCTAATAACAATTAATGTATCCAAATACAAAGATTAGAAAATGTCGAGTTCCAAACTCGAGCACCAACACATCACTCCTCTGAATTTTCTTGCAAACTCTCTGTATAAGCTCGATATTTTCTACCCAAGCACTTGAAATCACATTTTTTTTTCTCAAAGACCATACAATAACTAACTCAAGTCATCTACACTATCACAAACTCAGATCTGGCTATAACATCAGATACGTTGAGTTACTACACTACCTTTTTTGTTTTATAATACATCATAAACCACTTAACAACATATCGCTAAAAATCTAGAAGTCTCTGCCCAATGCAGACCGAACTAGTTCTAAGGTTTTGGTTAACAATGTTCTCGTCTATTCAAAGCTTTGCTAACATGTTATAAACCTTTCGACTTTCACAAGATGAAAATTTTATCATTCAAAGTAGTTTTAAATCATATCGAAATCTTCTAGGATATATACACTCTTCATTCAGACTATCTGTCTTTTACTCGAAAAGAAATAAAATCTCATTCTCAGACGTTAATATCCTATTTAATCTTTCAAACAATAACCAATACTGATTTAACAACCAAGTCAGTATCAATCATTAATGATAACATTTCAAGAAATCCTCCTTTCCAGTCAATAGAATCATTCAACATAAAACCATTCAAAATTTACTTATCATGCCAAGCAAAGTCTATTTCACGTTAACTCATAATTACAAGAATATCTCGACTAAAAGTATTAACTTGATTAACTTACTTGATAATAGAAA
Source organism: Gossypium hirsutum (assembly GCF_007990345.1). NCBI lineage: Eukaryota > Viridiplantae > Streptophyta > Magnoliopsida > Malvales > Malvaceae > Gossypium > Gossypium hirsutum. Next base: position 69,292,883 of record NC_053434.1, on the reverse strand, counting down.
TCCATATACTGGAATCATCATGTTGCTATAATTAAACCAGAAACATAATCATAATTGACATAGTCATCGTAAGCCAAAGGATACACTTTAGGAACGAGCTATGATCAATAATTTATGGAATAGATATGGCAAGAAAACCCAATAAAGTAGTCCGAGACAAAGAAATCCAAGATAAAGAAACTCCCAAGATTCAGAAATCCAAGTTACAATACCATATCAGTAGATCGTGGACAAAACTCATAAAAAAACATGAAAGATCTTAAAAATTCCTTATAGACAAGAAATCCGGAAGAATACATCATTCAGACCCATTGGGAATAGATACGACAAGAACAACATACTTCCCATATATGTATATATATCAGACAGAGCAATAATTAGAAGAAACAGAATCATAACGTCATGTGTGTTTTCTCATAAAGTCTCAATAGATAAAATGTAACAGAATACCCGAGAGAAATGGAACAACACCGATTATAAACCAATTAGGTTATCAATGCCTTCATTCAAACATCAAGATTAGAAAACATCCTCGTACAATAACAATTTATGAGAAGATAGATAGTCATAATAACACTTTTGAGAATAAATAAATCCTTAGGGTACTTCAAGAGAAACAGTCATAATCCACTCACTGTAAGCTGTTACACTCAAATGTCATACATTTTAAATATTATTCCTTCGATTATTTCTGTCATAACTAATCCCGTATTATTTCTTTCACTGAAGAAAATAAGTTCAAAAGAATTCTGGTTGCCACATTCTTTCAACAGCATGTCGGAATCAGTCAGTTTACAAAGTTAATTTCTCCTCTCATTACGATATTTCGTAAACCGAATAATCTTTAAATCAACCTGATATCTTTCAAGTTCTATCTTTACTTATCAATTCATTCACAAACTATGACCATATATATAATCGGTCCACAGCTGAACTCTTTGGTTTCACACTTGGGAGCGTATCCCACAGATCTCGTAAAATCCTTTATAAACACCACTCTGGTAAAGGGGTGGGGTCGTAAGATCCCTAACTTATCTCTCATACGTATATACATATGACACTATTTCATCATTATAGTCATATAACTCGATTCAATCAATTAGCACATTTATTAAAGCTATGCGAGTTTGCCAATCATACTTACTCAAACAAGGATACACGAATATTCGTTTTATCAATAAGGTTGGTGAGTTACTCAAATACATATGTTCACCCGAGCAAATCAGTCATATACATCATAGGGCTATCAATTAAACATAGACAAACTCATTACAATATATCCCTTTATCTCACTCATGGATAACATTGCAATCCATCAACATTCAATGTCCAATCGGGACAATGACATTTTTATCCTTAACATGATATTTTAGGCCTTTATTCATACCTTTATGAATTTCTTCTTATCACATTCACTTAATCAAACAAGTCAAGTGCACAATATCATATGAACATCAAACAAGCATAGGTACTCATCGTAACATGAACTTTCATCTCACATGTTATCACATATATCGTGAACTTTTATTCATAATTTTTTGAATCCAGACTTATCATGACTATACTTTACTCGAATACCTTAGCATCGCATTTAACATGGTCAGTGTATCTCGGTTGGAAAGTACCTCTGTCCAAACAAGATGGTTCTCATTCGCGTCAGGACACATAACACTATCACGGATCGGGGGCATGTATAGCTAGACTCTCATTCATGCTAGGTTAGCCCAAGAACTAACTAAACCATGCTCTGATACCACTAAATGTAATGCCCCCTACCCGTGTTCGACGCCGGGACAAGATACAAGGTATTACCGGACTTAAACACAAACAATCATGCAAACCGGGCCATAAAATTTTGTTCAAATTTAAAACTTTGCAATTTCTATCTTAAAGTCCCTTATTTGGGCCTACAAGGCCTTAAGCATGCTATGAAAGTAATTAGGGACTAAACCGGGAACTTTGGAAGGTTCGGGAAAATTTATGAAATTTTTTTCCATGAAGCGGAGCCATATGCCCATTTAGACACAGGGACACGCCTATGTGTCTTCAACATGCCCATGTCCTCAGGCCGTGTAACTCTCTGACCATGACATCATCACGCGAGATGAACCACCTGGTCAAGCCACATGCCCATGTGCTAAGCCGTGCCCTCCACACGGCTAAGACACATGGTCGTGTCACTGCTCGTGTGACTAACACTTAGGCTATTTTCCAAGCCTTTGTGTTACCCTTAATTTCCACAGTTCATTACATATATTAAGGACACATATCATGGCATCATTTTAATGATTTAACCTCCTTCATTAAGATATATTCTTAACATTAACATGTCATTCACGTATTTCGTATGCTCGTGCAATATTAAGTCTAGATGCAAACATCTATGACCATTAATTTACTATTGCACCACCTTTACTAATAATCTACAATTATTCTCTTATCACTTGTGTCATTAGACCTTGAGCATTCAAGTTCAATCAACATCATCATCTTTTTTTTTCTATATCATGCATTTTCTCATAGTAATGACCGATTCAATTGGTCATGAAGCATTCATCATACACACATGTTATACACCAACATGCATTTTCAACAAGCATATCCATATCACAAACATTAGGGCTTAACATGGTTAAATAGGCTTACAAGCCATAATCATTATAAGCCATATCTCATGGCTATATACAGCGAATCATTATAAGCCAATACATTTGGCTACTCATAATAGCATCTATCATAAAGCTAAGTCCCTATACATGCCAGTCACTTGGAATCGCTAGCATAAATATATTAATATTCCACTGATGATGTCTCGATAGTGTGATGCTCCCTCCGATGATCTCCAACACCGAGCCGACCTGAAAACACTAAGGAAATGAAAAGGAGGGAGTAAGCTTTACGCTTAGTAATACGATCCGCCTCGAATGATAAGTCGAGTTGTATTTACGTTGCCCGATCGTCTATGAGAAAGTATGGTTCAATTAGATGGATATCTAACTAAAACAACAAAATAGGCTCAACTGGGATTTAAAAAATCGAAAACAAAATGGATAATTGGAAAGGGAAAATATTTGGTTATCAAATAAGTGGTAAAAGTTGATTATGTTTTGGATATGGTAAAAGGATGGAAAGAAATGGTTCAAGAAGCAAGCAAGAACCAACACTAATTAGTGTCGACCCAATACTCATATGCTTTTGAAAAGGTTTGTAAATTTGGTCAAAACCTCGACCCACTATCAAGAAAGATAGGAACCTCGGTATAGGGTTCAAACGCCACACTTGCGAAAGTGATAAGTTCGGGAAAGGCAAAGAACGGGTTGACGCCACTAGGTTTGTAGATAAGCCAACATGTTTTTGAACAAAATCAAAGAAAAGTATTTCTCACCAAATGAGCACACTTTCATTAAAATGTTAAAACGTCCTTCAAAAATGGTTGGTTACACATATTTATGGGTATAGAAAAACTAGTTGAATAGTCACATCTTAATGTGCTAATTAAAACTAAAATTAAACACAAGTCTCTTGGCATTCTTGTAACAATTAACTCCATCCTTGAATTCAATTTAATTCAGCTGAATAAATATCCTTGATTGCTTGAAAAATGTTTCTTGAGATGTTCCTTGGCTTGCCGAAAAGACACCAGCTACTTAATGGTATTTTGAATGCTTGTTTTAATATTTGAAAGAACAAAATCAGTTGGTACGTGAAGAGGTTGCTGCCAAATTTAAAAGGGTGTTAAAATGCTCCTTAAAACTCGTTAATTGATGTATGAAACCTCTCTTGTAATAGCTCCTTCCTTCGTAACTAAAAAAACACTTGAAAAGTCACTTCCATTAAGTTGTAACAACCTTGAAATATAACGGTTGTGAGATGAAGGGACACCTACAATAAACACATTAAAACTAAATTTTTTAAACACAATTAATCACTAATTAAACTCAATCACATTAAATACTTCACTTCAATAAATGAACTAGAAACAAAGGCATCAATTAATGCAGGAACTAGTTTAATTAAAAGAAGCAAAATTAAATAAACTTGAAATCATGCTTCAATAAATTATCCTAGTAATTAGATTAATTAAATAAGCATCTTATTAAATGAAGTTCAATAAAAAACTCAAATAAATAAACTAAGATGAGTTGAATTAAAACCAGCAACTCATTTATTAAACTTAAGATGAGTTTATTAAAATTTAAATTCTACTTGCAATAAATTGAAAGTAACGCCAATGGGGTTCATCCATGCACGATTAATGGGTTCGACATCTTGTTCTTCCCAAACTCTTTCCACGTAGCTTGCCAATGTGTCTTTAAATTTCTTAGCTCGTGACCTTGTAATAGGCCCTTGTGGCAACTCAATGGATTCGGTAGAGACATCCCGAGCTAAGGACGTATCAGCTCGCATGAAAAATAATAAGCAATGTGATAACATGCTATTTTTAAAATTCTTTCTATTTATTCAAAGTCCAGTCAAGTTATTTTCCTTAGTCACAATTACTAAATTATTTGTATCTGGAGCTACAGGACTCCAAATTGAGAGTTGTTAATTTTCCCTGAAACTAAACTCACATATCTTTTTACCAAAAAAATTTCAGAATTTTTGGTCTACCCAATAAATACATTTTATTCTTTAAAGTTACCCTTTTTTTTGTTGTCTGGCAGTTCCGACCTCTCTTTACTATGAATTAATTATCTCATAGTACGGGACTCAGATGACACTTCCATCTATTTCCCTTAAAAATAGACTCATTAAGGATTTTAAATATATAAATTATAACCCAAAATATTTTTAAAAAAATTTTTAATGATTTTCCAAAATTAAGACAGGGGAGTCTGTGATCACTCTAACCCTATTTCACAAAAATTCAAATATCTCATCATATGAGATTCATTTTCTTACAGTGTTTCTTTTATCTGAAACTAGACTTGATAATATTTAATTTCATATTTTACTTAGCCTCTAACTCAATTTCTACTATTTTTGGTGATTTTCAAAGTAAGACCGTTGGTATTGTACTAATTTGTCTTAGTGCAACATGATGATAACCATCACAGATTTGTCATAGAAATTATTCTCATAAATATCACTCATTCATTTGCACTCTTATCACAAGTCCATTTCATTTCACATGGCAAACTCATGCTCATGGGTTTCGAGTACATACCTATGCTATCTCTTAGTAAAACCACTCACCCAAACATGACAATCATATACATCATAACAGTATCATCTAAGCATAGATGAGTTTATCATTTCAAGTATTTCCATTCCATTTCTCATACTAATTCCTGTTGAATTCCTCGGAATCTCAATGGATATCATATTTATCGTCAAGTCATGCAAGCAATCATTTCAAGTACGCACTCCTGCGAATCTCACTCATTATGGCGGGATTACTAGTTTAGGCTAAATCCCCCGTATCATAACTCACAGAGTGTTGTCGGGATTACCAGTCCAACTTAAATCCCTTACAATGACATACACTCTCATAAGTTCAGATCTGAAATACCAGTCCAGGCTAAATTCAATCCTTAACTGAATTACCCGTCCGGGCTAAATCCTTAATGCACCCATATTCTTCAGGAGGCTCGATCACTTGAGCAATACCAGTCCGGGCTAGATCCTTCTACATTGAGATCAACGGATTACCCGTCCGAGCTAAATCCTTTTCTGCAACACATGCAGGATCTCATCTCATGTAAACAATGATTTATCCATCAGATATCCCTTTTTATTCAATCGGGATTTTCTCTTTTCATTAAGTATATCAAAATGCATACATGATCATGCAATGTACATTCAGTTCAACACATTTCCATGTTTATTTGGGCATTAGTCCATACAACCAAAAATAACATATCATCTAATTTTCATACAAACTTATTCATTTCATTTAAAATGTCAATTTCCATCAAATGTCCATTAACGTCAAATTCAATACAATCATAGAAAGATATATTTCATGTATAAAAATAATAACATGAATAATATGCTTAATAAATCACGTGAACTTACCTCAAATACGAAGACGGCAAAATTACCATTTTAGTCCAAAACTTGTATTTTCCTAATTTAAGCCCGAATCTCGATTTTCTTGATCTATCATTTCAAATATAGCCTATTTAGGACTCAAATTATTCAAATTCACTCAAAATCATATTTTGGAAAAATTATATTTTTGCCCCTACACTTTGTCAAAATTACACTTTTACCCCTAGGCTCGTAAAATGATTTTTATTCAATTTTCCCATTCTATAAGCCTAGACGAACCATTTTCATAACTATAGAAAACTACAATTCTCATCATAACACCCTTTTATACCATTTTTACAACTTTTACAAAACGGTCCTTTCAAACGTTTTCATCGAAAATCGCTTAGTAAAAGTCGTTTATTTAACACCCAACACTCATTTTCTACCATTAGACATCAAAATACAAGCATTTCACTCATGGATAAATTTTCAAACATAACCCCTAGCTCAAAATAATGGTTGAAATGTGTAGAACATGTTACCAGGACTTCAAAAATGTAAAGAACATTAAAAATGGGGCTCAGGATCACTTACAAATGAGCTTGGATGTAACACCCCAAACCCGGCCCAAACGTTATGGCCGAATCTGATGTGCCACATTGAAGTTAAAAACCCATGTTTCGTTTTAGTGCTTTAAAAACTGACTTTTGTTAAGCTAACAAAGTGAATGGGAGCTGGGCACCAAGTAGGAATCCGTAACAGAGGAGGTGAGCCATGAAGGCTGCTTAAGTACCAAGCTCTTTGATTGGATCCAATCCTAGACATGCCCACAACCATAGCCACACTTTGTTATATCGAGTTTAAGTTTGTTTAAGTGGACGTCTTTGATAAATCGATTAATCGTGGTGTTGTGATATTTTGAAATCAAATATTGTTTTGAAATCACGTCCTAAGTCTAGCCCCTTTTGAATAATTATCAACCAATTTTAAAGTTATTAAAAATAAAATAATCCCGAAAAGAAATAAAAGAAAAGTTAAAAATTGCCTTATTACAACCCAAAAATAAATAATAAAGGAAATTTAATGAAAACCAACGCTTATTTAAAAGCCCAAAGACGATCACCGTGGCTACTCTAAATCCTCTCCGGCCCAAGTCCCCACATCTAAGCTCACTTGCAAGATTAAGGAAAGGGGGTGAGTTTGGAAACTCAGTGTGCAACAGGCCCCTTTCAGAGCCCAAAACAATAACAGTCTGTTGGGCCTAAGCCCAAATCCAATCTCAACATGTACTGGGCCGTAGCCCTTTTCATATTTCATTTTTCATAACACTGGGCCGAAGCCTTTACATATTTCATATTACTGGGCCGAAGCCTTTACTGTAAACGTATGGCCTATAGGCCCATTTCAATATCACATATAATGTCAATGAAAGAATGCAAGCCCAATTGGGGAGACTACTCAACCCACCATCCGCTACTCTCCACCCGTACCAACCAGCACACCATGTGGGGATTAACTCGACCCACCCCGCCATAACTCTCCACTGGCAGCATAGCTGCTTTATCATATAACTGGAGGCCTAGCCTCTTTTAGTAACTGGGGCAAAAGCCCTTTTTATAACTGGTGCATAAGCCATTTATCGTAACTGGGGCATAAGCCCTTCATCATAACTGGGGCATAAGCCCTTTATCATAATTGGGGCATAAGCCCTTTAATAACTAGGGCATAAGCCCTTTAATAACTGGGGCATAAGCCCTTTAATAACTGGGGCATAAACCCTTTAATAACTGGGGCATAAGCCCTTTTGCACTTCCTCCATCCATATAAAAACCCAACCCAATGCATTTATGAACATCTCATGTGCATATCATACATATCATGTGCATATCATACATGTCATGTGCATATCATACATATCATGTTTATCAAAATCCCATGCATTAAGTTCATATATAAACCCCAGGGGTATAATGGTCATTTTTACCTAGGGCAAAACGATCCTTTTCATGTTATAAGGGTAATCTTGTAATTTTACCAAAAATTAGGGTTTCCATGTTCATTAACGATTACTAACAATTCATGGGTGCAAACAGTGATTCTGGCCCATTTTTAGCGAAATCGAGTTATTGGGCCTAAAACCCTTAATGGACCCTACTTAGTCGATTTTGTCATTCAGGCCCATTTAGCCTATATCCATAATAGTATTAATAGTCTTAACAGGCAATTTAATAGATTTTCGTTTTCTACCAATTTTACCCAAATGGGCTCGAAAGCCTATTGGGCCCTATTTCAGCCCCTCGAGGCCCAACTTACCTGAACACCAAAAACACGTCCTTACCGTTTCCATTGTTCCCGATCATCATCTCATCGATTCTAACTAACTAGTGAGCGTTCCCTTGCTCACAAGTCCTCGAAATGCCAGAATTTCGGCATTTCGGCTTTTCGGCATTTATCGCTTTAAGCTATGAAAAAGGGTTCGTTACACACCTGATTTGCGATATTCCTTGACGAGATCTCCTATGCGATTTCTCCTATAATCAACCACTTATAGATTAGACCATGTTAATATTAAACCAAATCGAAAACTACCTATTATCATCACTTACACATTCGGCCACCATCCACAATGGCCCTTGGGTTCACACCTTTGCCGAAGTTGATGACTAGATTTAGTCACTCCGATGATCCAAGCTTTTCACACACTCCTCGATCGGTAGCCTTTAATCCTCACTAGCACCAACAAACCAAATAACACCAAAAACCCTTTTAGCCTTAGTCGACAGAGGGGTTTTCAGCTTTTCTTAAACCACAAGATACAAATGGAAAGAAGGTTCGAATGCTTACCAAGAGATCTACTCGTTGAAGAACGTTCCAAATACCTTCCTACCCCATATCCGTTGTGAATCCAACTTAAACGTGCGTAGAAAACAGATCTAAATATTAATTCCCGAATCACTAAATTATGAAGCTTTCGGCTTTTCAGCAAATATTAATCTAAGCTATTAAGAGGGTTAGTACACAACTGTTACGAGTTGAAGTTGAAACGTTTCCAAAATCAATTGCCTACGATAACCACCACCTGTCACTCAAAATCAACTATTCCAATATCAATATATGTAAATCCTAAGCACATCCGTCATACGGAACATAAGGGCATATTCGTCATTTTACCATACAGGGGTATTACGGTCACTTTACCCTACAAGGGCTTTACGGTCACTTTACCCTACAGGGGCTTTACAGTCTTTTTACCTAATAGGGGTATTTTAGTCATTTCATCCTATAAGGGTGTTTTGGTAAATCTACAAACCAAAGGTATTTCAGTAATTTTGTAAACCAATGGTATTTCCATAATTTTTAGAAAGTCAAGGGTATTTCTGTAACTTTGTAAATTAGGGGTATTTTGGTAATTTTACAAATTAAAGGTATTTCGGTAATTTCACAAACCAGTGGTATTTTGGTAATTTTACAAACTAGGGTATTTTGGTAATTTTACAAATTGAGGGTATTTCTGTAATTTTACAAACCAATGGTATTTTAGCAATTTTACAAACTAAGGTATTCTAGTAATTTTGTAAATCGAGGGTAAAACAGTAATTCTATAAATCAAGGGTAAAACGATACTTCTGTAAGTCGAGGGTAAAACGGTAATTCTGTAAATCAAGGGTAAAATGGTAATTATGTAAATCGGGGTTAAAATGGTAATTATGTAAATCGGGGGTAAAATGGTAATTCTGTAAATCGGGGGTACTTTGGTAATTTTACAAGTCGAAGGTATTTCAGTAATTTTACAAATCGAGGGTATTTCAGTATTTTTACAAACTAAGCGTATTTCGATAATTTTAGTAAACTAAAGTATTCTAAACACGGACAACAATACGAATGGGCCTAAAGCCTATTCTCGGCCCAAATGGACCCAGACACTCGTGTGGCCCTTTTAGCCCAAATCTAGCCACAAATATTAGATTCACCTAGCCTAGCCCAATATTTACTACACAATCAAACAACTTATCTAATTGGGCCTGTAGGCCCATTAGGCCCACATGACCCCTTTCGACCCATCGCGGCCCGAAGTAGCCATCCTACAGCTAGAGTAGTAAGAAATACACACCTGATAGGAGACTGGAGTTAATCTACGCTCCGAGCACTCTTAGCCGACGCCCAACCCAAACGAGCACGCCATACAGCGAAAGGGATCAGCCAAGAAAGGTACATTTACTCTCCTCATGGTTCCCTCTATTTAAAGCCAGCTTCACAATCACTCTTATATTAGCTTCCTGATGTGGGATCCCTCAAACATTAGAGTTTAAATTCAACACCAACTCTTGCCGCCCCCTGTTAGCAAAATAAATGCTCTTTGCTTGCCATGGGATTCGAACCTATGCCTCCCCTTAAATGCTCCACACGCTACTTGCCACTAAGCCACAAGGCTTTTTGTGTTATATTTTATCCCCAATTAATTATAAGGTCTAAAGGCCAAAGTCCAGGTTCCCTTTAGAAAACCCAAAATAAATTGCAAGAGCCAAGGCTTGAACCCAGGCTCCCATACAACCTTAATGACGCCACAACCACTAGACTACAAGCTTCCTTGTGTCATTTATTTAACACAATAATTTAAAAACCCTCATCCAAGCATCCAGGTTTTTTTTCACTTAATACCAAAATTTTTTTGCTAAAGCCCAAGTTTGAACCCAAGATTCCTCTAACACCTCTCAAAGCCATTAACCACTAAAGCAAACATTTAATTGTGTCATTTCATTGCACAATTAAATACCTATATAAAACCTCCTTACGGACCCACACTCAAGGCCCAATACTTCTAGGCCCAAATTCGGGGTGTTACATTGGAAGCTTGAACCAAACCCTATCCATGGTGTCCATCCTAGTTTCGGCTGGATGGAGAAGATGATAGCCAATTTTGGCTTATTTTCCCTTTTTAATTCTTTAAATTATTAGATTACCAAAATGCCCCTAACTTAAGAATAATTTATTACACCCATTTCATGTCCATTTTTGTCCAAAAATTAACCAATGGTCTAATTACCATTTAAGGACCTCCAATTTAAAAAATCATAACAATTGGACACTTCTAACATGTGGAACTCAACTTTTGAACTTTTTACAATTTAGTCCTTTTGACTAAATTAAGTGCCCAAACGTCAAAATTTTTAAACGAAATTTTTATGAAGTCATTCCGTGAAATCATAGACCATAAAAATGTAATAAAAATAAATTTTCCTTACATTAGAATTGTGGTCTCGAAACCACTGTTCCAACTAGGCCCTAATTCGGGATGTTACAATTTGTATAAGAAATAAGTAAGCTTATGAGCTAATTAATGAAATTATGCATGAATTGTATAAGTTGATTCCTATTCGATAAGTTTACGTTTAAGTTTTATGCAAACTTACTAAGCATTGAATTGCTTACGTCTGTTGCATGATTTCTTTGTAGATCATTGGAAGTTACAGTCGATTGGAAGTTCAAGTCGGAGCTCACACTATCCGTTCATTGACTCGGTAGTTAATTCAAACATTTTGGTTTGGTTATAACTGGCATGTACTAGGATTTTAAAATATGAATATGTATAACTTAGCTGCCTTATGTTTTGGATGTAAAGGTGAATATGTACTTATTTGGAACTTTTTGCATAACTATGTCTATATATATGTGCTTATGAGCAATTTGATTAATTCTTTGTGTGATTGGTTTGAAATATGGTAAACTAAATGGTATGAATGTAAAAGTACATGATTGTGATTGATGAATATGTAATGGTTTAATACTTGAATTGTGGTGTCAATGAAGGCATATTGGTTAGGCACTTAAGTTGGGAGTTCTTGGTATGTTTTGGCATGTTTAAATGTATTTTGAATAGGTAAAAATGGATGGAAATGGTATATCTTGGAACCAAAGAAATGGTAGCTAAAATGGCTTGGTTTTGAAGCTATTTTAGTTGCACACGGTCTACTACATAGCCATCTGCCTCACACGATCACCCCACACGGCCATCTGGCCTATTTGATTTTTGGTGCAAGATTGCCCACGCACTCTCAGGGACTTACGTGGCCTGGGGACACGACCATGTGACCCTAAGTTACATAGGCTCAAGTTGTTACACGTTTTGGCAACACGGCCATGTGACCCCTGTTTTCAAATTTTTCCATATTTTTTTGTTTTGTTTTATATTAGTCCATACTCATTTCTAAATTGATTTTAAGGTTTCGAATGCTCAATTTAAGACTCGTTTTACTATTTATTCTATAAATAGTGAATGATTCTTAATTTTTTATACTTAAATAAATATTTTGTATTGGGTTAATGTATTATTGTCTTGTTAACTATTATAATATCTTGTAACCTTAATCTGACAATGGAGACGGGTTAGAGTGTTACACTTTAGGTAGTCCTCGGACTATAAAAGATAAAGGAGCCCTATATGCATAGTGCGTCAAGCCTGACTTAGTTCCCCAGGTATGTTAAAGGTTTTCATTTATTGTAATGTTAATAAGAAACTAACAGATGATAAAATAGAGATAATAAGGAAATGGAGAAATGACAGACAGGTAAAAGATCGTTTCATTGATAAATAGGAAGTTATACAAGATAATAATTAAAAGAAACGATAGGGTGAAATCTAATCGTCCCCTTCTAAATGATTCCCGGTAGATTTGACTGGCACCTCTTATGTTGGCTCTATATCTCTTGGAGACTAGTTTGGGTCATTGAGCTCCTCAAAATCCTCTCCGCCACCCTCTTCGGGCTAGTCAGGGATGAAGAAACTGTTGGGACCACTGATACAACCCATGGCATAGCAAAAAAAATATTTTGGCGATCTACATCCAAGGATCCATGTACGAGGAACGAATAAGATTGAAATATGGTTGAAAATATACTTTTTTACTAAAAACATTGAAAGGACGTTGTTCATTTGATGTCGATTTCAAGCCACAACGAAAACATCCCAGCCTCTACATACTCCATCCGTAAAAAACTAGCAACCACTTTCTCTTGAACTTTTCAGAGAGAATTAAAAATAGTTGCTAGACCTTTTAAATGATTAAGTTGGTAACCTTAACGCACTAATGGATTATCATTCTTTTATCCTCTTTGATATCACATATTAAAAAGGAAATCATGATTATTCCCTTATTAATAAAGAAGGCAAATGAAAAGTTGGAAAAATGAATTATATTATATCTAAAAGAATATTAATTTCTATGTCTTTTATATTTTGACCAAACTTCATTAATATAACTGTTTATATTAATAAATTTAGTAAAATATATACAATTAACATTTTGTATGAATCAAATTCATATATTAATTATATTCTTTCCATAAGAATATTAATTTCCATTTCTTTTATATTTTGACCAAAATTAATTAATATAACTGTTTATATTAATAAATTCAGTAAAATATAAATACAATTAATATTTTGTATGAATCAAATTAATATATTAATTATATTCTTTCCAAAATA